>NC_057796.1:242216492-242259971 GCF_018294505.1 Triticum aestivum | reverse complement strand
TGATGGGCCGGCCCAGTCTGGCCGCAGCCCATGATGCTGGGTTCAACCTGCCACGTCGACCAATTTAGTATTCATCTACAGGTTTAAGGTTTATTTGTGACATTTTCCCTTCCTAGCAAAAGGGCCCGTGCGTTGCAACGGGAGAAAAAAACATAATCTTCAATGACAATGACTACATTTTACTGCATCATCGAGACACACTATCACTCTCAATTTCGTGAAATCATGAATAGTTTTTGAAATTATGAACATTTTTTAAAACTTAGGCACATATTTAAAATCATAAACATTTTTCAAATTCGTGAACACTTTAACATTTTTCTGCGTACCAAGAGTGTGCTAGTGCTTGAGTCCGTAGTCAGTGTCAATGTTCAGAGTCGAACATTGGGCTGGGCACTTCCTCCAATTTTTAGAACACATCAAAGATACTCACCACAAAGTGGCTGTGAGCGTGGCGATCGGGTTGCCCAGGGTGCAGCACTGAGCTATGGACCACCACCACCTCGCTGGCTCCAGCGGAGAGGCAGTGCCCAGGGGCTCACTATGGAAGCATTGTGTGGATGAGTAGCGTGCCGCTCCCAACGCCGGAAGGAACGTACACGAAAATCTTGTTGCTACTGAAGAATTGTATGAATCAAGCTATATGTTTTGAAGACCTATCTACAAAAATACCGAGCCTTCACACCAAAAACATTGTAAAGTGAGCAGATTTGAGAAAAATAAGAGGAACCAGGTCAAATAGGGTGGCAGCGGACAAGAAGCTATTGATCTCACCTTGCCCTGATAGCTTCACCCAGTATAGCTCGATTAGTAGCACCTGCGTACACGTAGGTGTACTGCGCCAGCCCTGCCCTGCTGCACCTTCTTTTGTTTTTTTTTTTGATAAAGGGCGCTTTTATTATTTTAAAATATAGCATCAAGCGATACAAAGCATTTAGAGTATCACCCGGCCTCTGCATAACTAGGATGCACACAGCCAAACATCAAAAATCTGACAAGAAAAAAAAAGACAATTCGGCAACAGTAAAGTCCTATAGACCGACACTATGCCTATGTCGAAACGGTTGGTGGACCGATGCGGAGATTATGCTCCCACCCATGTTGGGTAAAAAACTCCATAGCCACCTGCTCCAATCGCGTACACACCGCCTTGAATAGCGGTTGGTACTCCGCACGTTGTAGCATAGACCACATACAAAGCGAGTGCGTACAACGGAAAATAACCTGCAAAGGAGAAGCATTTTTGTCATTACAAACCAAAGCGTTTCTACATAGCCAAACCGACCATAGTAAGGCGTACGCTCCCACCCTTATTAGCGTTTTGAACCTATTTGAAATACCGTCCAACCAATGACCAAAAATATTGGCAACACTTGTGGGCGGATACAAATTTGACGCTATTTGGATGACTGACCACGTAGAACGCGCAAACTTGCATTGAAAAAAGAGGTGTTTGATTGTCTCGTTATGAGTACAAAAACAACACTTCTCACTTCCTGGCCAGTTGCGTCGTGCAAGGTTGTCTTTGGTTAGCACAACACCTCTACGAAGATACCACATGAATATTTTAACTTTTAGTGGAATCTTTGCCTTGCAGATTTTCTTGTTATTGCTCTCCGGTGCCTCAGAATGCGTGAGCGCACGATACATAGAGTCTACCGTGAAAGACCCCGATGTAGTAAGGTTCCAGCGAAACACATCACGGCCTTGCGTCAGGTTAATCAGATCCAGACGGGATAAGAGATTATGCCATGACATAAGTCGGGCGCCAACCAAATCCCGCCTGAACGAAATATTCGGCGGGGATGAGCTGAGCACCTGCGCAATAGTATTGTTCTTATCGCGAGCAATGTTGTACAAGGCTGGATATTGTTCTCGGAGACTGGCATTGCCTAGCCAGATGTCTTCCCAGAAACGAATCTCCGACCCGTCCTTTATCGCGAAAGACCCAAAGCGAAAGAGTTGTTTCTTTGCCGCCATTAGGCCAGCCCAAAAGTGTGAGTCGCCAGGTTTTCAATATGCCTGAGACACCGCCTTTTGGCCTAGATACTTGTTGCGCAGCATGGTTTGCCAAACACCATCCTCAGTAAGAAGTTTGAACAACCATTTACTAAGTAGGACCTCATTCTTGACCTGCAGGTCATGAATTCCAAGGCCACCTTGGTCTTTCGGCCTACAAACCACGCTCCATTTGGTCAGCCGGTATTTTTTCTTTTCACCATCTCCTTGCCAAAAGAATCTGGACCTAAAATAGTCCAATCTTTGCAAGACCCCTTTTGGGAGTTGGAAGAAAGAAAGCATATAGAGAACCATATTTGTGAGGACAGAGTTTATCAAAACCAGCCGTCCTCCAACTGAGAGCAACTTGCCTTTCCAACTGCTCAACCGTTTCTCTAGCCGCTCCAAGCCGCTGCCGTTTCTTCATGCTGATTCGGAGACGCCGAAGATGACGCACCCGCAAGTGAAGCCGGCAGGAACGCGGCTGTGACGCCCCCGATTTGACCGTACACTAATCATGCACGCAAATGTGTATGATCAAGATCAGGGACTCACGGGAAGATATCACAACACAACTCTACAACATAAATAAGTCATACAAGCATCATAATACAAGCCAAGGGCCTCGAGGGCTCGAATACAAGTGCTCGATTATAGACGAGTCAGCGGAAGCAACAATATCTGAGTACAGACATAAGTTAAACAAGTTTGCCTTAAGAAGGCTAGCACAAAAGTAGCAACGATCGAAAAGGCAAGGCCTCCTGCCTGGGACCTCCTAACTACTCCTTGAAGCCGAACTCCATGTAGAATCATCCTCGGGATCTCTAGCTCCTGGACTCCAGCATCTGGTTGCGACAATCAGGTATAGAGAGGAGAAAAGAGGGAGAAAAGCAACCGTGAGTACTCATCCAAAGTACTCGCAAGCAAGGAGCTACACTACATATGCATGGGTATATGTGTAAAGGACCATATCAGTGGACTGAACTGCAGAATGCCAGAATAAGAGGGGGATAGCTAATCCTGTCGAAGACTATGCTTCTGGCAGCCTCCATCTTGCAGCATGTAGAAGAGAGTAGATTGAAGTCCTCCAAGTAGCATCGTATAGCATAATCCTACCCGGCGATCCCCTCCTCGTCGCCCTGTTAGAGAGCAATCACCGGGTTGTATCTGGCACTTGGAAGGGTGTATTTTATTCAGTATCCAGTTCTAGTTGTCATAAGGTCAAGGTACAACTCCGGGTCGTCCTTTTACCGAGGGACACGGCTATTCGAATAGGTAAACTTCCCTGCAGGGGTGCACCACATAACCCAACACGCTCGATCCCATTTGGCCGGACACACTTTTCTGGGTCATGCCCGGCCTCGTAAGATCAACACGTCGCAGCCCCACCTAGGCTCAACAGAGAGGTCAGCACGCCGGTCTAAACCTATGCGCGCAGGGGTCTGGGCCCATCGCCCTATGCACACCTGCACGTTGCGTACGCGGCCAGAAGCAGACCTAGCCCCCTTAATACAAGCGCAAGCTTACGGTCCAATGCGGCGCGCGCCACTCAGTCGCTGACGTCAAAAGAGCTTCGGCTGATACCACGACGTCGGGATACCCATAACTACTCCCGCGTAGATGGTTAGTGCGTATAGACCAAATGGCCAGACTCAGATCAAATACCAAGATCTCGTTAAGCGTGTTAAGTAACCGCGAACGCCGACCAAGGCCAGGCCCACCTCTCACCTAGGCGGTCTCAACCTGCCCTGTCGCTCCGCCACAAAGATCCACTTGCGGGTACTCCTACGAGCCGACCCGACTTTAGTCATCACATGTGTCATGTATATAGTATATAAGTATAAACCCGTGATCACCGCCCAGGTGATCACGGCCCGATAGTATAGCACAGCAGACGGACAAGAATGTAGGGCCACTGATGGAAAACTAGCATCCTATACTAAGCATGTAGGATTGCAGGTAAAGGTAACAACAGTAGTAGCAAGGATAGGCTATGCATCAGGATAGGATATCGGAAAGCAGTAACATGCTACACTACTCTAATGCAAGCAGTATAGAGAAGAATAGGCGATATCTGGTGATCAAGGGGGGGGCTTGCCTGGTTGCTCTGGCAAGTAGGAGGGGTCGTCAACTCCGTAGTCGAACTGGGGGTCGCCGGTAGTCTCGGGGTCTACCGGAAAGAAGTAACGGAGGGGGAACACAATAAATAACAGAGCAATCAAAACAACACAAAGCGTAACATGACAATACGCGGTGCTAGGTGTGCCCTAACGCGGTAGTAAGTGATATCGGCAAAGGGGGGAAACATCCGGGAAAGTTTTCCCGAAGTTTGCATTTTTCGGACAGATGAAACGGAGGGGGAAAGTTGCGAGTTCGATAGGTTAGGGAGGTGTGGTGGACGAACGGACTGCGTATCCGGATTCGTCTCGTCGTTCTGAGCAACTTTCATATAGAAAGTATTTTCATCTGAGTTCACGCAGGGCCCACGAGCATGCGACGAGCCCGAGTCCCGAGTCAGCGCAGTTTGAAACGCGGGATCGTCGCATGCCATACAAGCCGCTTGTTGGAAATATGCCCTAGAGGCAATAATAAATTGGTTATTATTATATTTCCTTGTTCATGATAATCGTTTATTATCCATGCTAGAATTGTATTGATAGGAAACTCAGATACATGTGTGGATACATAGACAACACCATGTCCCTAGTAAGCCTCTAGTTGACTAGCTCGTTGATCAATAGATGGTTATGGTTTCCTCACCATGGACATTGGATGTCGTTGATAACGGGATCACGTCATTAGGAGAATGATGTGATGGACAAGACCCAATCCTAAGCCTAGCACAAGATCGTGTAGTTCGTTTGCTAAGAGCTTTTCTAATGTCAAGTATCATTTCCTTAGACCATGAGATTGTGCAACTCCCGGATACCGTAGGAATGCTTTGGGTGTACCAAACGTCACCACGTAACTGGGTGGCTATAAAGGTGCACTACAGGTATCTCCGAAAGTGTCTGTTGGGTTGGCACGAATCGAGACTGGGACTTGTCACTCCGTGTAAACGGAGAGGTATCTCTGGGCCCACTCAGTAGGACATCATCATAATGTGCACAATGTGACCAAGGAGTTGATCACGGGATGATGTGTTACAGAACGAGTAACGAGATTGAACAAGGTATCGGGATACCGACGATCGAATCTCGGGCAAGTAACACACCGATAGACAAAGGGAATTGTATACGGGATTGATTGAATCCTCGACATCGTGGTTCATCCGATGAGATCATAGAGGATCATGTGGGAGCCAACATGGGTATCTAGATCCCGCTGTTGGTTATTGACCGGAGAGTCGTCTCGGTCATGTCTGCGTGTCTCCCGAACCCGTAGGGTCTACACACTTAAGGTTCGGTGACGCTAGGGTTGTAGAGATATTAGTATGCGGTAACCCGAAAGTTGTTCGGAGTCCCGGATGAGATCCCGGACATCACGAGGTGTTCCGGAATGGTCCGGAGGTAAAGATTTATATATGGGAAGTCTTATTTTGGTCGCCGGAAAAGTTTCGCACTTTATCGGTATTGTACCGGGAGTGCCGAAAGGGATCCGGGGGTCCACCAAGGGGTCCACCAGCCCCGGGGGGGCCACATGGGCTGTGGGGGGTGCGCCTTGGCCTATATGGGCCAAGGGAACCAGCCCCAAGAGGCCCATGCGCCAAGAGATAAGATAAAGGGAGAGTCCTAAAGGGGGAAGGCACCTCCGAGGTGCCTTGGGGAGGATGGACTCCTCCCTGGCCGCACCCTTCCTTGGAGGAAGGGACAAGGCTGCGCCCCCCCCTCTCCCTTGGCCCTATATATAGTGGGGGGAGGGAGGGCAGCAGCAATCCAAGCTCTGGCGCCTCCCTCTCCCTCCCGTGACACATCTCCCTCCTCCCGCAGCGCTTGGCGAAGCCCTGTTGGAATCCCGCTACTTCCACCACCACGCCGTCGTGCTGCTGGATCTCCATTAACCTCTCCTTCCCCCTTGCTGGATCAAGAAGGAGGAGACGCCGCTGCTCCGTATGTGTGTTGAACGCGGAGGTGCCGTCCGTTCGGCGCTAGGATCATCGGTGATTTGGATCACGACGAGTACGACTCCATCAACCCCGTTCTCTTGAACGCTTCCGCTCGCGATCTACAAGGGTATGTAGATGCACTCCTCTCTCTCGTTGCTAGATGACTCCATAGATTGATCTTGGTGATGCGTAGAAAATTTTGAATTATTGCTACGTTCCCCAACAGTGGCATCATGAGCTAGGTCTATGCGTAGTTTCTATGCACGAGTAGAACACAAAGTAGTTGTGGGCGTCGATTTTGTCAATTTACTTGCCGTTACTAGTCTTATCTTGATTCGGCGGCATCGTGGGATGAAGCGGCCCGGACCGACCTTACGCGTACCCTTACGTGAGACAGGTTCCACCGACTGACATGCACTAGTTGCATAAGGTGGCTAGCGGGTGTCTGTCTCTCCCACTTTAGTCGGATCGGATTCGATGAAAAGGGTCCTTATGAAGGGTAAATAGAAATTGGCATATCACGTTGTGGCTTTTGCGTAGATAAGAAACGTTCTTGCTAGAAACCCATAGCAGCCACGTAAAACATGCAACAACAATTAGAGGACGTCTAACTTGTTTTTGCAGGGTATGCTATGTGATGTGATATGGCCAGAAGATGTGATGAATGATATATGTGATGTATGAGATTGATCATATTCTTGTAATAGGAATCACGACTTGCATGTCGATGAGTATGAAAACCGGCAGGAGCCATAGGAGTTGTCTTAATTTATTGTATGACCTGCGTGTCAATGAAAACGCCATGTAATTACTTTACTTTATTGCTAACCGTTAGCCATAGTAGTAGAAGTAATAGTTGGCGAGACAACTTCATGAAGACACGATGATGGAGATCATGGTGTCATGCCGGTGATGAAGGTGATCATGCCGCGCCTCGAAGATGGAGATCAAAGGCGCAAGATGATATTGGCCATATCACGTCACTTTATGATTTGCATGTGATGTTTGTCATGTTTACATCTTATTTGCTTAGAACGACGGTAGCATAAATAAGATGATCCCTCACTAAAATTTCAAGAGACGTGTTCCCCCTAACTGTGCACCGTTGCGAAGGTTCATTGTTTCGAAGCACCACGTGATGATCGGGTGTGATAGATTCTAACGTTCGCATACAACGGGTGTTGACGAGCCTAGCATGTACAGACATGGCCTCGGAACACATGCGAAACACTTAGGTTGACTTGACGAGCCTAGCATGTACAGACATGGCCTCGGAACACAAGAGATCAAAAGGTCGAACATGAGTCGTATAGTAGATGCGATCAACATGGAGATGTTCACCGATGATGACTAGTCCGTCTCACGTGATGATCGGACACGGCCTAGTTTGACTCGGATCATGTATCACTTAGATGACTAGAGGGATGTCTGTCTGAGTGGGAGTTCATTAAATAATCAGATGAACTTCATTATCATGAACATAGTCAAAAGGTCTTTGCAAATTATGTCATACGCTTTAGTTCTACTGTTTAAGATATGTTCCTAGAGAAAAATTTAGTTGAAAGTTGATAGTAGCAATTATGCGGACTGGGTCCGTAAACTAAGGATTGTCCTCATTGCTGCACAGAAGGCTTATGTCCTTAATGCACCGCTCGGTGTGCTGAACCACAGCGTCGTCTGTAGATGTTGCGAAACATCCGACATACACGTTTTGATGACTACGTGATAGTTCAGTGCGTAATGCTAACGGTTTAGAATTGTGGCACCAAAGACGTTTTTGAAACGTCGCAGAACATATGAGATGTTCCGAAGACTGAAATTGGGATTTCAGACTAGTGCGCACGTCAAGAGGTATGAGACCTCTGACAAGTTTCTTAAGCCTACAAACAAAGGGAGAAAAGCTCAATCGTTGAGCATGTGCTCAGATTGTCTGAGTACTACAATCACTTGAATCGAGTGGGAGTTAATCTTCCAGATAAGATAGTGATGGTTCTCCATAGTCACTGCCACTAAGCTATTAGAGCTTCGTGATGAACTATAACATATCAGGGATAAACATGATGATCCTTGAGCAACTCGCGATGTTTGACACCGCGAGAGTAGAAATCAAGAAGGAGCATCAATTGTTGATGGTTAGTAAAACCACTAGTTTAAGAAGGGCAAGGGCAAAAGGGATACTTCATGAAACAGCAAGTCATTTGCTGCTCTAGTGAAGAATCCCAAGGTTGAACCCAAACCCGAGACTAAGTGCTTCTGTAATGAGAGGAACGGTCACTGAAGCAGTACTACCCTAGATACTTGGTAGATGAGAAGGCAGGCAAGGTTGACAGAAGTATATTGGATATACATTATATGAATGTGTACTTTACTAGTACTCCTAGCAGCACCAGGGTATTAGATACTGGTTCGGTTGCTAAGTGTTGGTAACTCGAAATAAAAGCTATGGAATAAACGGAGACTAGCTAAAGGTGAGATGACGATATGTGTTGGAAGTATTTCCAAGGTTGATGTGATCAAGCATCGCATGCTCCCTCTACCATCGAGATTGGTGTTTGCATTGAGCACAAACATGATTGGATTATGTTTATCGCAATACGGTTATTCATTTAAGGAGAATAATGGTTACTCTGTTTATTTGAATAATACCTTCAATGGTCTTGCACCTAAAATGAATCTCGATCGTAGTGATACACATGTTCATGCCAAGATAGTAATGACAGTACCACATACTTGTGGCACTGCCACTTGAGTCATATTGGTATAAAACGCATGAAGAAGCTCCATGTAGATGGATCTTTGGACTCACTCGTTTTTGAAAAGATTGAGACATGCGAACCATGTCTATTGGTATATATGCATGAAGAAACTCCATGCAGATGGATCGTTTGGACTCACTTGATTTTGAATCACTTGAGTCATGCAAATCATACCACATGGGCAAGATGACTGAAAGGCCTCATTTTCAGTAAGATGGAATAAGAAGAGCAACTTGTTGGAAGTAATACATTTGATGTGTGCAGTCCAATGAGTGCTGAGGCACGCAGTGGATATCGATATGTTCTTACTTCACAGATGATTTGAGTAGATGCTGAGTGTATTTACTTGATGAAACACAAGTCTGAATTATTGAAAGGTTCAAGTAATTTCAGAGTGAAGTTGAAGATCGTCGTGACAAGAGGATAAAATGTTTGTGATATGATCATAGAGATGAGTATCTGAGTTACGAGTTTGGCACACAATTAAGACATTGTGGAAAGTATTTCACAATTAATACCGCCTGGAACACCGTAGTGTGATGGTGTGTCCGAACATCATAACTACACCCTATTGGATATGGTGCATACCATGATGTCTCTTATCGAATTACCACTATCGTTTATGGGTTAGGCATTAGAGACAACCGCATTCACTTTAAATAGGGCACCACGCAATTCCGTTGAGACGACACCGTTTAGAGAAACCTAAGTTGTCGTTTCTTAAAAGTTTGGGGCTGCGATGCTTATGTGAAAAGTTTCAGGCTGATAAGCTCGAACCCAAAGCGGATAAATACATCTTCATAGAATACCCAAAACAGTTGGGTATACCTCCTATTTCAGATCTGGAAGCAAAAGTGATTGTTTCTAGAAACGGGTCCTTTCTCGAGGAAAAGTTTCTCTCGAAAGAATTGAGTGGGAGGATGGTGGAGACTTGATAAGGTTATTGAACCGTCACTTCAACTAGTGTGTAGCAGGGCACAGGAAGTTGTTCCTGTGGCACCTACACCAATTGAAGTGGAAGCTTATGATAGTGATCATGAAACTTCGGATCAAGTCACTACCAAATCTCGTAGGTCGACAAGGATATGTACTACTCCTGAGTGGTACGATAATCCCGTCTTAGATATCATGTTGTTAGACAATACTGAACCTACGAGCTATGGAGAAGCGATGGTGGGCCCATATTCCGACAAATGGTTAGAAGCCATGAAATCCGAGATAGGATCCATGTATTAGAACAAAGCATGGACTTTGGTGAACTTGTCCGATGGTCGGCAAGCCATTGAGATAAATGGATCTTTAAGAAGAAGACGGATGTGGACGGTAATGTTACCATCTGTGAAGCTCGACTTGTGGCAAAGAGTATTTTCACAAGTTCAAGGAGTTGACTATGATGAGATTTTCTCATCCGTAGTGATGCTTAAGTCCGTCGGAATCATGTTAGCATTAGCTGCATTTATGAAATCTGGCAGATGGATGTCAAAAAACAAGTTTCCTTACCAGTTTTCGTAAGGAAAGGTTGTATGTGATACAATCAGAAAGGTTTTGTCGATCCTAAGGATGCTAAAAGGTATGCTAGCTCCAGCGATCCTTCCATGGACTAGAGCAAGCATCTCGGAGTCAGAATATACGCTTTGATGGAGTGATCAAAGTTTTTGGGTTTATACAAAGTTTGTTAGAAACTTGTATTTACAATAAGTGAGTGGGAGCGCTACAACATTTCTGATAAGTATATGTGAATGACATATTGTTGATCCGAAATGACGTAAAATTTCTGGAAAGCATAAAGGGTTCTTTGAAAGGAGTTTTTTCAAAGGAAGGCTTGGATAAAGCTGCTTACATATTGGGCATCAAGATCTATAGAGATAGATCAAGACGCCTGATGATACTTTCAAAGAACGCACACCTTGACATGATTTTGAAAGAGTTCAAAATAGATCAGCAAAGAAGGAGTTCTTGGCTGTGTTACAAGGTGTGAGTATTGAGTAAGACTCAAGACCTGACCACAGCAGAAGAGAGAGAAAGGACGAAGGTCGTCCCCTATGCTTTAGACGTAGGCTCTACAGTATGCTATGCTGTGTACCGCACATGAAGTGCGCCTTGCCATGAGTTGGTCAAGGGGTACAATAGTGATCCGGGAATGGATCACATGACAGCGGTCGAACTTATCCTTAGTATCTAGTGGACTAAGGAATTTTCTCGATTATGGAGGTGAAAAGGAGTTCGTCGTAAAGGGTTACGTCGATGCGAACTTTGACACTAATCCGGATGACTCTGAGTAGTAAAACGGATTCGTATAGTAGATCAATCATTTGAAATGGCTCCAAATAGCGCGTGGTAGCATCCACAAGATGACATAGATATTCGTAAAGCACACACGGATCTGAAAGTTTCAGACCCGTTGACTAATAACCTCTCTCACAAGCATAACATGATCAAATCAGAACTCATTGAGTGTTAATCACATAGACATGTGAACTAGATTGTTGACTCTAGTAAACTCTTTGGATGTTGGTCACATGGTGATGTGACCGGTGAGTGTTAATCACATGGTGATGTGAACTAGATTAATGACTCTAGTGCAAGTGGGAGACTATTGGAAATATGCCCTAGAGGCAATAATAAATTGGTTATTATTATATTTCCTTGTTCATGATAATCGTTTATTATCCATGCTAGAATTGTATTGATAGGAAACTCAGATACATGTGTGGATACATAGACAACACCATGTCCCTAGTAAGCCTCTAGTTGACTAGCTCGTTGATCAATAGATGGTTATGGTTTCCTGACCATGGACATTGGATGTCGTTGATAACGGGATCACGTCATTAGGAGAATGATGTGATGGACAAGACCCGATCCTAAGCCTATCACAAGATCGTGTAGTTCGTTTGCTAAGAGCTTTTCTAATGTCAAGTATCATTTCCTTAGACCATGAGATTGTGCAACTCCCGGATACCGTAGGAATGCTTTGGGTGTACCAAACGTCACAATGTAACTGGGTGGCTATAAAGGTGCACTACAGGTATCTCCGAAAGTGTCTGTTGGGTTGGCACGAATCGAGACTGGGATTTGTCACTCCGTGTAAACGGAGAGGTATCTCTGGGCCCACTCGGTAGGACATCATCATAATGTGCACAATGTGACCAAGGAGTTGATCACGGGATGATGTGTTACGGAACGAGTAAAGAGACTTGCCGGTAACGAGATTGAACAAGGTATCGGGATACCGACGATCGAATCTCGGGCAAGTAACATACCGATAGACAAAGGGAATTGTATACGGGATTGATTGAATCCTCGACATCGTGGTTCATCCGATGAGATCATCGAGGAGCATGTGGGAGCCAACATGGGTATCCAGATCCGGCTGTTGGTTATTGACCGGAGAGTCGTCTCGGTCATGTCTGCGTGTCTCCCGAACCCGTAGGGTCTACACACTTAAGGTTCGGTGACGCTAGGGTTGTAGAGATATTAGTATGCGGTAACCCGAAAGTTGTTCGGAGTCCCGGATGAGATCCCGGACGTCACGAGGTGTTCCGGAATGGTCCGGAGGTAAAGATTTATATATGGGAAGTCTTATTTTGGTTGCCGGAAAAGTTTCGCACTTTATCGGTATTGTACCGGGAGTGCCGAAAGGGGTCCGGGGGTCCACCAAGGGGTCCACCAGCCCCGGGGGGGCCACATGGGCTGTGGGGGTGCGCCTTGGCCTATATGGGCCAAGGGAACCAGCCCCAAGAGGCCCATGCGCCAAGAGATAAGATAAAGGGAGAGTCCTAAAGGGGGAAGGCACCTCCGAGGTGCCTTGGGGAGGATGGACTCCTCCCTGGCCGCACCCTTCCTTGGAGGAAGGGCCAAGGCTGCGCCCCCCTCTCCCTTGGCCCTATATATAGTGGGGGGAAGGGAGGGCAGCAGCAATCCAAGCCCTGGCGCCTCCCTCTCCCTCCCGTGACACATCTCCCTCCTCCCGCAGCGCTTGGCGAAGCCCTGTTGGAATCCCGCTACTTCCACCACCACGCCGTCGTGCTGCTGGATCTCCATTAACCTCTCCTTCCCCCTTGCTGGATCAAGAAGGAGGAGACGTCGCTGCTCCGTATGTGTGTTGAACGCGGAGGTGCCGTCCGTTCGGCGCTAGGATCATCGGTGATTTGGATCACGACGAGTACGAGTCCATCAACCCCGTTCTCTTGAACGCTTCCGCTCGCGATCTACAAGGGTATGTAGATGCACTCCTCTCTCTCGTTGCTAGATGACTCCATAGATTGATTTTGGTGATGCGTAGAAAATTTTGAATTATTGCTACGTTCCCCAACACCGCTGCCGTTTCTTCATGCTGATTCGGAGACGCCGAAGATGACGCACCCGCAAGTGAAGCCGGTAGGAACGCGGCCAGCGCTACCGGCGGCGTGATCCTGGGGCGTGGAAGCGGCCCCTTCCACGGCCTGATGCAGATCCCGCGTCGCTGCCACGCTGGCGCTGGCGGCGGCCTCGGCACGGCCGGCGATTTGTCACACTCAGCATGCATCTCCTCCCTGCACGAAAACGAAGGATCGTGAGCAGAATCGGAGTTTACCTTGCTGCCCGATGTTGAGCCCTTCTCCCAAACTCTGGACGCCGGCGTAGGGTACCCCACGTCGTTCCAGAACTCCTGAAGGAGCTCGGCGTCCGTCTTCTTCCTCCGATGTCGTACGACCGACCAGGATCCCTCCGAGGCATCAGCGCTTCCACGATCTTCATCACCGGCAAGGACAGCGTTCACCACCTCATTCGCAACACGTCCCGCATCTGAGGCCTCAACCGTCTCGTCTCCGCTCTCGGCCAAGGCTTCAAACCTCGATCCCGAGTGCAACGAGGATGCCGGCAAAGTTGATCGCGACGCCGGCGATAGGACCCCAGGGGCTAGCGTCAGTCGTCGCCGATCCGTGAAGACGCGAGCGCCGATGCGCACAACGCATTCAAGAAGCACCATCTCCTTTCCCTTCTCGATTTTCTCGCCTGAGCATAGATGACGCCCCTCCACGATCTTACCGTCGTCGTTCCGAAGGAAACAAAGACCAGGCCGATCTAGGAACAGCGATCCATCGTGCCATTCCGGCGAGCCATCCAGAGCGGCAGTGGAGAACTTCGCCGCCCAGCGCAGCGTGGGGAGGGAGACCGGTGGTCTCGCCATCAGCTCGAGGGCTTGATCCAATTTGTTATATATGGCGAGAGGTCGACTCCATTTGCTCTGCTTGCGTGATGCTGGTGGTTTTGCTAGGAAGGGGCGATGTACTCCAACTTGGCGTGATGCTGATCGTGTCCTCTTGGTTGATTCTGTAGATATATTAGGAACGTAGCCTTCCTTTTTTTCGAATAAGGAACACAACCTTCCTATTAAAAAGTCAGGAATGCCTCCTAATACCTACGTATTTGCTTCTGATCTTCCTTCTTTTGTTCTGTAGCGGAATCCCTTTTAATTAGAAGGCGTGTGGTATTACACTTAGAACTCCTTCCTTATTTTTTTGCAGGTGAACTCCTTCCTTATTTGGACTGATTTCCCTCCTTATTTTCAAGACTGAATTTCAGTGCTTCCTTATGTAGCTTTCCTTCCGTCGGCTCCTTCCTTATATTTTCTTTCCTTATTTTCCTGTCACATAGACTCAAATTCCTTTTATTTCCGGAAAACTCTTTGTGTAAACCGACTGATCTTTCCGTTACGTAAGCCGCGTCCCGAGCCAACCGATGAAACTCATCATGCGGTATACACGCTTCTCAATCATTACACTCATGCCATGCTTTCCCATGGACCCACCCAAGACACCCCAACCTTATCCTTCCACGCGAGCATGTGAGCCGCTCGTCTTCCGTAACTGCTATGATCTCCAAGTGCATGGCAGCGATGGCTGCTTCCCATCCCCGGCCACCAGCACTACCACACGATCCACACACGATGCTCCAACACAGTATTCATCGTCGGAACCTCGCCGTCGCATGCTGCCGCTGCATCCATCGTCATCACCACTGCATCGCAGCATGCGCCCGCCACCACCGTGTGTTGCTGTTAGACAAACTAGGGTTTGGAACAATGCTCGATACTCTTGGTGGGTACGGCTGTCATATATTTATAAAAGGGAACCGTACAAATACAGATTATGTTACAACACGTATATATGCTATATACTTAGTCTAACACCCTCCCTCAATCTTAACTATGTCCTGAAACACTCAGAAGGTTAAGATTGCGTCGACAACCCTCAAAAGAAGGCAAGGGCAAGGGTTTAGTGAAGATATCAGCAAGTTGATCCTTAGAAGAAACAAACTTGATCTGAAGAAGCTTCTGAGCAACACGTTCCCTCACAAAGTGATAGTCAACTTCGATGTGCTTTGTTCGGGCATGAAATACTGGATTGGATGAAAGATATGTGGCACCAATGTTATCACACCAAAGGACAGGCGGCTGAGTCGGAGAGACCCTCAACTCCCGAAGCAATGACTGCACCCACATGATCTCAGCTGTGGCATTAGCAACTGCTTTGTACTCAACTTCAGTACTACTCCGAGACACTGTAGCTTGCTTGCGAGCTTGCCAGGCGATCAAGTTAGGTCCAAAGAACACAACATGTCCCCCGTGGATCGCCGATCATCAGGACTACCAGCCCAATCGGCATCAGAAAATGCTGAGATCAAGCCAGAAGATGCAGGCTGAAGATGAAGGCCATATGAACCAGTGTGATGAACATAGCGCAAGATGCGCTTAACGGCCGACCAGTGAGAGTCACGTGGTGCATGAAGGTACTGGCACACATGGTTAACAACAAATGATATGTCTGGTCGAGTAATGAGCAAGTACTACAGCCCACCAACAATGCTACAGTACTCAATGGCATCCGCAGAAGAGAGCAAGTCACCATCAAAAGCTGTCAGTTTGTGTGTGGCAGACATGGGAGTCATAGCAGCCTTACACTGCAGCATACCAGCATGGCGTAGGAGATCCTGAGAGTACTTCTTCTGAGTAAGAGTCAAGCCACCATCAGAACGAAGCACCTCCAGACCGAAAAAAATAATGCAGTCTCCCAAGATCCTTAACAGCAAACTCAGCACCAAGAGAGGACACAAGCCGATCCGTAGCAGCAGCGGACAAGTATGATATCATCAACATAGAACAGAATGTACATAGTCACCTCAGGTCGCTGAAGAATAAACAGAGATGTGTCTGCTGTAGAAGGCACAAACCCATGCGCACGAAGAGCAGCGCCAAGACGTGCATGCCATGCACGAGGGGCCTGCTTCAGACCATAGAGAGCCTTGACAAGGCGACATAAGTGATGTGGCCGAGCAGGATCAACAAAACCTGGTGGCTGACGCATGTAAACCTCTTCTTCTAGAACTCCGTGAAGAAAGGCATTCTGAACATCAAGTTGTCGAAGCGACCATCCTCGAGTAACAGCCAAGGAAAGAAGAACACGAACCGTAGTTGGTTTAATAACAGGACTGAATGTGTCTTCATAATCAATGCCATACCATTGTTGGAATTCCTTAACAACCAGGCGTGCCTTGTACCTCTCAATGGAGCCATCAGCATGTTTCTTCACCTTGAAAACCCATTTAGAATCAATGATATTGACACCAGATGGAGGTGGAACCAGACGCCAAGTGTTGTTTCTTTGGAGAGCATGGATCTCCTGCTCCATAGCAGCACGCCAATGAGGAATGCCAAGCGCTGCCTGGAAATGTTGTGGTTCAGTCGTAGGATCGGCTTCAGCATGAGCAACACAGGCCGCAAGCCATGCGACAGTACCGTCAGTGCGCTTCTTCGGTTGGAAGATGCCACTCTTGCTGCGAGTATGAGGACGCAGGACGGCCGACGGAGGCGGCGGTGGAGCAACCACCACACGGGAGCTACTGTCCAACAGAGACAAAGAAGACACGCCGTCAGGCAAGTCAATGATCACAGCCGGTGAGGCAGTCACTGTCGTACCCGAGCCTGGAGTAGTTGGCGAAGACAGGCCGGGCATGGTTGGTGACGACGGGCCAGGCAACGAGGACGAACCCGAGGCACCAGCCGGCGAGGCCGCCGGCCCAAGTGACAGGGCCGCGGGGTTAGCCGACCCGGGCGACCGCGCAGACGCCAGCCCAGGCGATGTGGGCGTCGCGGGGTCCGTCGCTACGGGGGTCGTCAGCCCAGGCGACCGCAAGGCCTCTAGACCAGGTGACGTGGGTGCTCCATCGAGGCCACGTGCATGGGGCATGCACGTATGATTAGTGTCGGGGGAGGCAGCCGGCGTATCAACGGGGTCAGCCGGCGCGGCGACAGCTGGCACAGTCGAGGCCGCATTAGCATCATCATCAAGAAGCTCAAGTCGAGCACCTCGTCCAGTCCCTGCACCATGGTTAGGCAACAACAGAGGAGAATATGCAGCATCTACAAATTGATCAGGCAAAACTGGAAAAGAGTTCAACTCGGTGACGGGAGTATCGGTGGGAGATGTGAGCGTGGAAAAAGGGAAGACAGTCTCATCGAACACAACATCACAAGAAATGTAAACACGATTTGTTGGAAGGTGGAGACACTTGTAACCTTTGTGGAGAGGACGGTACCCAAGGAACACACATTTTTTGGATCGATACTCAAGTTTATGCTTATTGTACGGACGGAGATGCGGCCAACACGCACAACTGAACACTTTAAGGAAGGAGTAGTCTGGAGTTTCATGAAGCAACACTTCTAGAGGAGACTTCATGTGAAGAAGTCGTGTGGGAATCCTGTTTATCAAAAAACAAGCAGTAACAAAAGCATCACTCCAGAACCGAAACGGGACAGAGGCATGTGCAAGAAGTGTTAGACCAATTTCATCTATATGATGGTGCTTGCGCTCAGCTGCACCGTTCTGCTGATGTGTATGAGGACAGGACACATGGTGAGAGATGCCAAGCTTCTGAAAGAAGGTGTTAAGATTACGGTATTCACCCCCCCTAGTCGGACTGGACATGAATGATTTTGTGCTTAAGCAACCGCTCAACATGTGCTTGAAATTGCATAAAGACATGAAACACATCAGATTTGCGCTTAATGAGATAGATCCAAGTAAAGCGACTGAAAGCATCGATGAAACTGACATAATAGTTGTGACCACTGACAGAAGTTTGGGCATAGCCGCACACATCCGAAAACACAAGTTCGAGAGGAGCCTTAACAACACGACTCGATACAGAAAAAGGCAACTGATGACTCTTGCCTTGTTGACATGCATCACACACTAGAAACTCCTTATTACTAGACTCAACTGGAAGACGATGATGATGCAGCACATGGCGCACAATGGGAGTGGCAGGATGACCAAGGCGAGAATGCCACTGTGACGACGACACCCGAACACCACTGAAAACTTGAGATACTCGTGGCACATCAAGCGCTCGTGGTACATCAAGCGCATATAAGTCGTCGCGAGCTCGACCACTAAGAAGAACGGCCCTCGTGTCCCGGTCCTTAACAAAAAAAATGGAAAGGGTGAAACTCAACAAACACATCGTTGTCATAAGTCAATTTAGGAACCGAGAGTAAATTACGTGTGACTGAAGGAACACGAAGGACATCAAGGAGACGCAAAGTTTTAGTGGTACGCGAAAGAAGAGATGCCTGACCAACATGTGAGATGGGCATACCTGATCCATTGGCAGTGCGGACCTAATTATGACCGGTGTAGGGCTGGCGAGTAACCAACTTGTCAAGCTGGCTCGTCAGGTGATCTGTTGCACATGTGTCCATGTACCAGGCGGGATCCATAGAATATGAAGGAGTGAACCCAGGGTCCTGTGTGCCGAGAGCAGCTTGCTTCTCGTTACCCTTCCCATTGTTCCCAATGCCAAGGAAGACACGTTTAAACCGACGATGGCACCGAGACGCCAAGTGTCCCTCAATGCCACAAAGCTGACACTCCACCCCACCGCCACACGCCTCGCAGTGGAGCCGCTTGCGCCCGGCCGTTGGAGGAGCTGAAGCGGGCAGACGAGGCTGGTTGCCCGAGGACGGAGGCGGTTTCTGCTTAGCACCACAGGCACCCCCGCAGAGAGCAGCGTTCGCAGACGGGCCCTCCGTGTAGACTCCAACGGAGCGGCGAGCCGCTGCTCCGTGCTGAGGAGGCGGGCATAGAGGTCACGAGGCGGCATCGGCGTGTCACGTCCGTTGATGTTTTCAACAAGAGAGTCATAGTCCTCATCAAGGCCATTGAGAATAAAAGAAGTAAACTCCTCATCACGGAGGGGCTTTCCAATTGAGGACAGTGTGTCAGCCAAGCTTTTGACCTTGTTGAAGAAGGCCGTAACAGAGAGAACATGTTTCTTGACCTCACCCAGCTGGTTACGAATGGCAGAAGAACGGGCCAGCGACTACGAGGAGAAGCTGGAATCGAGGGTAGCCCATGCATCCCTCGACGTCACGGCAAAGACCACCATGCCAGCCACGGAAGGAGTGAGCGAGGACTGGATAGCACCCAGAATAGCCTGATCCTGAGCAATCCACCGACGATGAGCAGGGTTGGGCACCATGACGGAGCCACCAGTGGCCGAGGGCACCGGAACAGTGGCCGGGGGACACGGCACCGTACCGTCGACATACCCCTCAAGATAGTGACTACGCATCAACGGCAACACCTGAGCGCGCCACAGGAGGTAGTTGTCAGCAGAGAGCTTCACCGTCACGAGATGAGCGAAGTGGAACGGTCCTGGTTCAACCACCGGTGCGGAGAGCTGCGAGTCGGACGTCGGAGGGGCACTGTACGGAGTCAGCGCATCGACCGACGGAGACGCACGGTAGGGTTGGTGATGACCGTGGGACGCCGGAGGAGGTACGCCGTAGGGCTGCAGCGGCGCGACGTACTGCACAGGGGCAACGTAGGGCGCGCCATACGGCGCCTCGTAGGGCCCCGCGGAGGACGAGGCATACGGCACCGATGCAGTGTACGGCGGCGGCGACGGCGCGACGTACGGCGGCGAATAGGGCACCTGGACGTGGGCACCAGGGGGACCGGAGCCCGGCGGCGCAGCACGCATATGGTTTCCATCGGAAGGCAGCGGCGTAGCATACGTATAAGCCCCGCCGTAAGATTCCACGGATGGATCACGCGGGATCTGCACGCGATCGAAGGAGACGGATGCATGTTTCAACAGTTGCATAGCAGCATGCGCCGTCGCCGCCGCTGCATCGTAGCAATGTGCCCGCCACTGCCGCGTGCTGCATAAAAGCATGCGCCGTCGCCGTTGCCGCCGCTGCATCGCAGCATGCGCCATCGCCGCCTCGTGCTGCATAACAGCTTCCACCGTCGCCGCCGCTGCATCGCAACATGCGCCACCGTCGCCGCCATGTGCTGGGTAGCAGCAGCATGCGTCATCGTCGCGGCCGTGTGCTGCGTAGAAACATCCGCCGTCGCCGCCGCGTGCTACGTAGCAGCATCCGCCGGTGTTTCGACGAAGCATTGCCGAGGCGCCGGAGCTGCGCCGAAGCATCGTCAGGTTCTCTGGTGCTGCGATGAAGCATTGCCGGGGCTCTGGGGTTGCATTGGAGCATCACCGGGCCAGTCGATGTTGCGTCGGAGCATCGTCTGCGGCCGATGGCGGGGTTGCTCCGACTAGACGAGATTCCAGCGAACGGCAGCGCTGCATTGTTTATCGGGGAGGGGCTGCTGCTTCTAACGACTGGGCACTACGAGAGAAGAGTGCGAAGGAAGAAGATGAAGACACGCTGTTGGGAGCCTGCGATCTAACGGCCACCTACGCCTAAATCAGACGGCTGCGCAGGCGGCTGATCTTTTTTAAGATCATCCGACTTACGCGTAGCAGACGCCTTTATTTCCTTATATCTTTGCATGTCGATTGAAATCCTCTTATTTCTTGTCAAGTCCCGCTAGATACATAGAAAGATCAACGATGTATATAAATTGGGATGATATCGTGTAAGCGGGTGTGGTGGTACTATTTAATAGCTGAAGCAACCTAATTTCTTCAAAACTTTGAGCTAGTTCAATTGGCTGAGGCAATGTATAGGCGATGGGGAGGTCCTTTGTTCAATTCCCAAAACCAGCATTTTTTTGTTGGCCTGGTCTTATGTGGGCCGGTTTAATTAGGCCACAGGGCAGGTCAGCAATTGTTTCGCCCTCTTAGATGGGCCGCCTTACTTCTTTGGGGTTGCTAGCAATGAGGGGGATAATATTGATTAAAGGTGAAACCCTGTTCATCTCTACTTCTAATGAAGCAGTTGGTAGTCTTCGCCGGTCAATTTTCGTCCCACCAAAGACGGTTAATTTTCGTCCTCGATCCCACCTCCCGCATCCCCTCGATTCCCCCCTTCGCCCTCGAACCAGGAAATAAAAATCGGTATGCTACCACGATGCCAGTTGTGAAACACTACGGTTTATCGACAGAAAATCGTCCTAAAAAAATCTACGACGGTTAACCTACGAAATTAAACCTACGCCCCGACCGCCGCCCGCGGGTCGCCCGCTCCCTCGCGCCCCTGTTGCTCCCTCCTCGATCCCGATCTGGATCGAGGGGACGAGGAGCTCCTGCCTCCCCGACGGCCGGCCTCCTCCTCGCCCCGCTGCTGCGTCCGGCGCCGCCACGGCCTCTAGAGCCAGGGAAGCCATGGCCTGAGCTCGGCCTCGAGGTCCCCGCCGCCGCCTCCTGCAGCTTCTACCCCGCCGCCTCACCGGATCCTTCGCCCTCGCAGCTGCCGCCGATCCCCTTCCTCAAACGCCGCCGCCCGTTGCCGCCGCCCCCGCCACCTCCCGTCGCGGACAGGCGGGAGGAGCCCTGCCCGGCCTCCTCCTCCCCCTGACCTTCTCTCCCTCTCCCAAGGGAGGGAAGGGAATGGAAGGGATCCGGCGGCAAGGGGAGGCAGCGCCCAGATCCGCAGCCGCACCGGCGGGCCGCCGTCCCTCGAGATCGTCCATGGAGGTCCGACCCGACTGCAGCCATGGACTGAGATGCCTGAATCCCTAGCTACCCGTGGAGGTCCGACGCCTCAACCTCCAAGGAAAGGACGCGCGCCGCCCGTCGCGGCCGCCCCCGCCACCTCCCGTCGCGGGCAGGCGGGAGGAGCCCTGCACGGCCTCCTCCTCCCCCTCACCTTCTCTCCCTCTCCCAAGGGAGGGAAGGGAATGGAAGGGATCCGGCGGCAAGGGGAGGCAGCGCCCAGATCCGCAGCCGCACCGGCGGGCCGCCGTCCCTCGAGATCGTCCATGGAGGTCCGACCCGGCTGCAGCCATGGACTGAGACGCCCGAATCCCTAGCTACCCGTGGAGGTCCGACGCCTCGACCTCCGAGGAAAGGACACGCGCCGGCTGCAGGCCATCTCCGGCGACCTCCGACCATGGTGCGCGCGCCTCCTTCCCTTGTCTTGTCGGTTTCTTCATGCCCCTCCTTGTGATTCATTTCCTTTCCTTTGTTTTTTGTGCAGGTTGCTCAGATCTGGACCAGCTGCTCCTCCTACTGCTTCAGGTGGACGAGGACGAGCCCTCCATCATCGCTGCTGCGGCTGCCTACTCCCTCCTCCTACCTCCTGGCCTGGTGTGGTGAGCTCCACCCCCTTCCCTGCACATCTCATCTTTTGATTGCAAATGGTCTGGACACAACTTGGTGGTGTTTGCTAATGTGCACGTATCCGTCCAGTTTGAACGTGTGTGAAATCAAATTGCTGTATATTGTGTTGTTTGATTCTTGCTTGCTTGCTTGAGCAGAGGAAAATCGTGTATAGATAGACACAATCATTGTTCTTTATTTTTAACAGCCCAAAGTCATTCTTCTGCACCACATAATTCTAATTGCTCGCTTGTATGGATTTCAAGTAATCTCTCTAGCATCCTTATTCTAACAAGTGGTTTGGTGCATGTTATTTATTAATGAACTTGATCAAAACTTCTTTATTTTAAGTACATTTGTACTTCCAGTTTATTCATCCAATTAGATTTGCAAACAACTTGCTTTTCTAGCATGGTCATCCCGGCTTCAGAAAGTACATCAACTTATGCAACATCTGTACCTACTACAGATCTTACGAGTATTGATCAGCTTCTCGAAACAGTATGTCATTGTCAGAATCAATATTTAGCATGTGAAGTAATTTTTGTTCTTTGTTCTATAGAGCATAATCAATATTTTGTGTGTGCGCTAGAGTGGTGGAGTTAATGAGCCGGGATGAAGTTCGAGAAGTTGCATTACACCGTGTAAATATTAATGAGCTGTGGAAGACAAGTGCACCGGTAAGTGTTTGAAATTCTAAGTGTGTTGGTGGAGGTGGAAGGGGGGATTGTGAGTTGGATATGTCATTAACAGAGGTGGTGAACTTGGATTGGTCATGCAGATATAGTTGTTAGAGAAATAAGAAGATGATGAAGAGTGATTTATGGGTAAATAATATAGCGAATAGATTTGCACGGGAAGTCAAGTATATGCCCAGACTCGAGCAGGTTCATTGTTATTGTTGTTCTTGCGTGTCAAAGCTTTTGGCTAGATCTGTAGGTATACATATGAGTCGATGCTTAATTTTTGTCACGTTTCTTACTTACCACTGTTATTTCTAGCAGACCTAACCTGATATAGTAGTTAATTTTGGCACTAGACACAGCAACTTTGACATTGATAATTTCCTCATATTTTTAGTAGGACAATAAACTTGTCTAGCATTTCATAGTTGCAGGCTCTGAAAACAAATGTATCTGCCCCCTAAATGATTAAATGTGTGGTTTCTGAATTATGCATGCTGACATGCATTGGTAATCATTATTCAACGGTATTCCTTTTCACTGAAATAAGAACCATGTAGTGCTTATGATTTAATCTGGTTATCTAGACAACTAAATGGGTTAATGTTATGCTTAGTATCTTTTGGCATATGTAATGCAGGGAAGTAAACCAGTGTCTTTTGATAGGGATTTCTAGAGGTAACATGCCTCTGATTGTATGCACTGAATTTCAGATGCTATCTTGCGTACGACTGAGCAGTCTCGGATATACTTCAACCCAGACATCAACGCAACAAATAACTTGATTATAAGGTACAATCATGATTACCAATGCCTAGCTATTTTTTGATTTTGACTAACACAAAGGGTATAATGTGTAGTTTCAGGGAGCCGTGTAGTTTCATGGAGCCCCGTCGCTCTCTCATAGAATTTGTTCAGATATAAATTTGCCTATTACCAACAATACATGATATTATAATTATAATATTGCAGGAACAAATGTCATGTGAAGCAAATAATTTCCTTAGAAAAAAGTAAGCTCCGTTTGCACTATTAATTAGCTTCCTGAGTTATTTTGCTTGACAAGAGAAATGGACTTGTTTTTTCTATAGCCTAATTGAACAGTAAGAGTCTCTCCTACTTTCACCGCTAAGAAAACAAATAAACCTACATACGGACATGCATCTCAATCTCTTGTTTCGAAGTTAAACTGTTTGTAGATACTTTTTGATGTACCTTTCGAACCCATAAACTTAATGTTGTGCTTGTAGTGTTGGTTCTGGGTTTAGAATCAATTTAATATGTGGATTGATGTCCAACCAACCAAAAACCAGAATTTCTTCTTTGATATTCTGCTGGTTTAGAAAATGTACATTCTGGTTGGGGATTTCCATCGAGAGTGAATGTATAATCCAGCCAACCAACCCAAGATGTGTTTACCAGCACCATCACGATAATCTTTCTCAGCCTTCTCGGCCCAATCAGTCTTCTAATATTCATCTCATGGTAGGCATGCTCTGCAAAAATGCAGCAACGGCATTTTTTTGTCATGTATGTTAAACTTGTGCTATGAACTGTTAGCATATTGGCCCTCCTTTGCTTCGACTTTACTTAGGATATTCACTCCAAGGATAGGAACACATACAATTTTCCGCATTTACCCCGCTGAATTAATTGCCTAACTGTTTAATGATTTTTTAGGAGGGCCAAGAAAAAGACGCAAAAGCATAGCTTGCTCCTTGATTCCAGTTTCTGTAGCCACCATTGATAAGCATGGGACTGAGCAAATGAGTATCAAAAGGAAGTCAAGGAAGCTTCGTCCTCTGGGTTGCTTGCGATGTAGTTCTCCAGCAGCTTCAGTGCCAAGGTAAAACTTCATCAATTACGCAAACTGGGATAACACCCATTATTTTCACTTATTTTGAATTGATAGATCCTATAATGGCATGGATAATTGTGATGATGCCATACACAGAAATATACTGCATTTCTGGACATCTAGAAATCTTTTTGCTGGTAGATACCATTGCTGTCTGAAATTAAAATTTCCTAGAACATGTGACCATGAGGCTCCAAGATAAAAATAAAATGAAAGTGAATGTTATTATATTATTCAAGGTGGATGATATTAGAAATTTTATTAGTTGTCGAAGGTGTTTACCAGCATGGGTGATGTAGCCGGTTGGCCGTAGTGCGGAGTTATAATATATGTTGTATATTACTTTTCTTCTTCTACGATTACTGGTCTATTTCGACAAATGAAATTAGTTATTATAAATCTATTTTGATCAATGAAATGAATATATGTTTGTGATCTTGTTCCCACGCACGACTTGTAGTTGTAAACTTATGCATTTGGGGCTATTAAAGGGAGGCAATTGACGTGCATGTCAAGAGGAGTTATTCTGTGGCAACCCACAGGTATTTAGCTAGATCATCTTACTCGGATACTAATATATATTATTGTTGTCTTCACCCAGTTCTTGTTTTGGTGCCTTAAAAATCATCTTAATCAGATACTAATATCACTTATGCAAGAGTCATGTTTGATCATTAAAAGAATTGGCCACGGATCCCCACGGACGCCGCCGCTGCTGTGGATCCCCACGGACGACGCAGACGCCACCGAACAGAGCAGGGCGTGGTCGTGTTGCACTGATTGGAGGAGACCGTGCCGGCCGTGCCCTGTTTGGAGGATGAACACAGGTATTAATCTGTTCGAGTATGCATGGGCCTCGAAGAACCGAGCAAAGCATCCCATTCATTTCAGTCATTGCATGTGTTTGCTCTGCAGGTTCACCGCCATGGCTATGAGAGGACGCATTTGTGGAATCCCCTGCACGCAACGGACGGATCGATTGTTTGAACGGGCGCAAGGAAAGAGATCTGGGCCTGCTTGAGGGGGTGAGCTGACATGGGAGACCCGAGCTGCTGTTCATGTAATATTTCCTCCTTTCCCTCCCTCCCTTTCTAGCATGCCATGGCCTCTGAGTTCTCAGCATTTGTTCAGTTGTTCGGGCAGAGGAGACACTTTTTTGAAGCATCAAGTGAATTGAAATGTGCAAATGCTCTTGGTGTCCATTAATTCTGTGTGTGACTAAGAAATCGTTTTCTTCTCCGTAGCTGAGAAACCAGTAAAGAAATTATGTGTCAGGAGCAAGAATCTTTTTCGATGAAAGCCGCTACCTTTCATATATAAATTGTCTTCCTTTTCAAGAAAGAAATCCGTAGCCTTGAATCAATAGATATACATAAGTTTTATGCTGATGTTATCTATAATAAGAGTACTTGAAATTGATAGAGTTGCCATTAGATTTTCCGAGAAGAGGCAGACATTATATCACCTGTCCGTTTAATCTTTCTCTGTTTATTATGTTGCTTCTCTTTTTTTGTCTTATTCTTATTCCAATCATTGCATTAGGATTCATTGCCAATTTATTCGGTCCTTATTTAATTTGGATGGTGCTGAACTATTTTTGTGGTACCTGGTACCTTTCATGATCAAGAAGAGCTCACATGTGACTAAATAGACATGGTGTATTGTTTAAGCATGCATATTTAGCCTCTTTGGACTATCAATAGAAGCTTGTGTCCCCTTTGGACTAGGGAAGGTATGTTAAATTGTACCAACCATGTCATTAGACCGTAACAGAAGAAAAAAATGCATCAAATTATATGTTTTTATTTACTACGATCGGTACGAAGGGCAGGTGACATTCATACTAAATTTTTGGCTATAATCTATTCAACCTGGATGTAAATCATTGCATGGTAATGTTTCTATGTGCATATTCTGGATTGCTCTATGCAAATGCATATGACAGGGAAGGACCATGCCGTGAGCTTACTGATAAACCTGAGCAGCTAGCTAGGCTCTGTAGTAACATCTTAATTGTCTGCTTAGATTGCTTATCTGTTCAGTGATTCCTTCTTTTTGCCTGCTTAGTATAAATTGTATGTTCTATTATGCAGTTCTTGCTGCTGCTATATTGACCTCTACTTGAAGTCAGGAGCCAAATTGAAGATCAAATTCAGGTTAGTAAAAAAGGGCAGTCTTTTTGTTATTGGTGTACCATTTTGTATATTGTCAACTGTACGCTCCTTGCGATACTAAAAACTATATGTAATGTAGGGATTTGTTTCACCATCATCAGAAAAACTCCTAGACATGCCTCCTAAAAGACTTGTCTTTTATGATAGTTCTGGATCTGAATGAGACCCTTTTATACTCAGATTGGAAGGTGATCTTGTATTTTCTGCGAAGTTTAGAATCTCGTTGTTTGCTATGCCTGCCGGCTGCCGCTCATGTACTGCACATGCAGTGTGAGTAAATCTCTTAATATATCACACATTTGCACTTCAAATTTACTAAAACAACCTGTATAACTGAAACTCAAAAGTGCTCATGCTTAAAATATGTACATCCAATGGGGATAGATGCTTGATTTTGTGTCCATATGAGCCTTCCTATTCGTTTTATAGCATGTAGGCTTTATTTATTGGCCCAGCTCCCCAGGTGCTAAATATTGGTTGATCAAGAATTTATAATAAAAAATTCCATATATCTCTACTATTAAAGGGGAGTACATTGTCGTTTGGTGTCGTTAGCCTCCCTCACCCCATCGATCGACAGGGCATCGCATGCCCAACTCGGCGTCTCCTATAAATCAGGGAACTCAGGAGCCACCGCGCGCATCCGTGCCAGATCCGGCAGGCGGCGCGTGCATTCATGCTCGATCCGGGCGCCACGGTTGAGGCTTGGTGGACGAGCATGTGGCAGTTGCTTGGTTGTGGAGGAGGGGAAGGGAGTACGGGATGGCCCCGTTCTTTTTTTTCTGCCCGTTCTGGATGGTAGGGGGATGGATCACGGGCGGATGGAGGTCTAGGGAGCACGGGGCGGCAACTTCACCCTTGCCACGGTCAGGGAAGAGGAAGGGAGCCTGCGCTCTCTATGCGGCTTCATAAGTGTGGCTGGAGCACGGACGTTGCGACGAGGGTGCGGGTGGAGCACGGCCATCCGTTGATAGGAGGGAGCTGGGGGAGGGGTGACGCAAGCCACTTGTGGGAGATGGATGTAGAAGAGGAGGAGCAGCGCTGGGTGGCAGTGGCGGAGCGTGGCAAGCAATCAAGGGGGGAGGGGCAAATTTTCAACTCAAAGCAAATTTTTAATTCAAAATAGCCTAGAAGTAAAATTACACTGTAATCGAACATATCTTGCTCCTTCCATCCTTTGGCAGCTTGGCTCATCAACGGCCGTCAGCTCATCGTCTTGGCGATTGCGCGCATAGCACGAGATGGTCCGTGTAGGCGCAGCAGCAAGCAGGGGGCGAATCGACCTAATGCCAACATATGCAGCAGGCAGCCACCAGCCGGGTGAATCCATCTAATGTAGCAGTAAGCAAGCATTATGTGCACATGCAGCAGGAAGCTGCTCGTACAACATTCAATCAAGTGCATGGAGTAGCTAGCTAGCTTCACACATGAATATGCATGTGTGTATCCTTCGAGGGTATTCATCTAATAATAATGGGGTTGGGAGGAGTATTATTCACTAATGGGTTGGATCAAACACTTAGTATGTATAGTAGTAATTTTTTGCTTGCAGTTTTGGAAGGCAGGGTCATGATCTGTTTGGCCTCTATGAGGCTCCGCCAGTGCTGGATGGTGAGGAGTGGTGATGTGTAGAGAAGAGAAGGGGCACCTTGCTTGAGATATCTCGATGGGGATTGGGTGCTGTTGCTACTGCTTTTTTTTCTGAACGAGATGTGGCGGCACCGATATGGTCTGAGCAGGGGAGCACGGCAAAAATGCTAATTGCTCCCTGACTCTCTTTCGTTTGATTGCAGAATATTGTGCTTACTCCCATCTCTCGCGCTCTTGCAGGCTTTCAAAAGTGAGGCTGGGGCGCCGAGGTGAGGCCAAATTGGCGTGTGAATGTAAGGATTGAAATGAGATAGTTATCTTCTTTCAGTTGTTTGCTTCTGCTTATTGATAGAGATAATTATTCCCTATTTAGTAGAGATGCTGTCACATTAATATTGGAAATTATATATGGTTCATTTGGTGTTCATATCTCCATCCTAGCGACCGCTTTGTCCATGGCGTTTTTACCGCATCCACCCAGGTTAGTATGAAACAAGAACGCACATCTATGTTGTATTTGCTGCCGTATGTTGTTTGCATCAAAAATGTTCTTTGCATGGTGAACACGACAGCAATTCATTCTTCGAAGAAGTGAAGCGATATAAAAAATGTGCATCGGCGGCCGTCGAGTGATCACCCGTCATTTTCAATAGTCCTCTTAGTTATGTACTAGCACAGATGTTGCGTACAAAAGTAGGAGCAGTCAAGTTGTTTTTTCTCTGACATGGAGGCAAGCTGGCCTTGTTGTGCTATGCTCATCTCAAATTTTATGCTACGTCTACTTATTTTAGCTAAACGTAGGTTTTGGCAGCAAGAAACACTTGCAAATGTATGTCTTCTGGATATAAGTATCTGTTCTAGAAGATAAATATAGATAGCCGTCACAATAACCGGAGATATAAATATTTGCACTAGAAGATAGATATTTATAGTGGTCACAATAACTGAATCTGTTGTGTACTATAATATTTTTATTCAGAAGAAGACATGATTATATGTTTTTATGTAGTTTTAGTATCTGAGTCGAACTGCGTGTTACCTGAGAACCGAGGATCTGAGATGTGTGGTAGCTGAGACATGCATTGTTCTCGGTTATTTTAGCACCATGAGTAGCATTTTTTTCTTCAAAAAGCCCGTGGCAACGTACGGGCGTTCTACTAGTTTACCTAAGGAAGCGCTAGCTCAACTGGTTACGCCCTTTGGTGGTCGAACCTTTTTTTCTATAAAAAATTAGTACTGCGGATTGAATAAAAAAACCACATGGGCTTTTATGCAAAATTACGCGATGATGAACCCGACGGAGTCAATCCGTGCTTTATTATATTTTTCCTTACTTAATATGGTTTCACGGATGCCCTTATTTTTACATTCTTTTGTGGCGCGGTTCAGAAAAAACACTCTTCAGGCCTGATGGGCCGGCCCAGTCTGGCCGCAGCCCATGATGCTGGGTTCGACCTGTCACGTCGACCAATTTAGTATTCGTCTACAAGTTTAAGGTTTATTTTGGATCTTTTCCCTTATTTAATATTGTTTCACTGGTGCTCTTATTTTTACATGTTCTTTTGTGGCGCGGTTTAGAAAAAAAATGCAAAAAAAAAACACGCTTCAGGCCTAATGAGCCGGCCCAGTCTGGCCGCAGCCCACGATGCTGGGTTCGATCTGCCATGTTGGCCAATTTAGTATTGGTCTACAAGTTTAAGGTTTATTTTGGATCTTTTCCTTATTTAATATGGTGACCACTAAGGAAGTTAATATATGAAGGCGAGCACGAGACTCACACTAGCTACAAACATGTTTCACCCGCAAAAAGGAAAAGCTACAAACATGTTCATCTCAAAGTTCCTCGGCGAGTTGGATTTGATCAAAAAAACCATAGGACATCATGCATTAAATGAACCACCCGCGCCGAGGGTCCGGTCATGGATTCCTCCTGGTCATGGATTCCTCCTGATGATGGTTTGTTCAAAATAAACGTGGATGGAGTTGTGTCTGGAGACAATTCCAGATGTACTTTTAGTGATGTTTGCCTCATTTAGTTCTGTTTTCCATTTAAAAAAAGTTTCATGATCCATTCTCTGTAACCTAACATTATCGATTCAGTGGGCAGAATTGATGATCCAACACGAAACTGAATTGTATCTGGGAACTGAACCAAATTGAATTTCTATGCAAAGTATTTGGTTGGTTGCCATTCGAGTATTCAACTACGTAGGCACGCGGTTGAGGCCCAGCTCGCGTGACAGCGGTTCGATCGTGCAGGCGACGGCATGAGCACCTGACACCCACCTGATCACCAGACTTGATCTGGTCGCAGCGATCCGAGTCGACAGACGTACGCACGCTGGACAAATCACAAGTGGATCAATACCTCGCTGTCGAGTTTTGGGTGTCAAACGATCCTGCCGGCCATCCTGCACGGAAGTAGTACTCCCACGCCTTAGTCGTGGTGACTAAGACGCGCGCGCTGACCCATACCATTCTTCGTACGCACTACGTTCATTCGTCGCGAAAAAAGTCCGTCCACTATAACGCCTTGTTATGCCCGATGAGATCAAGACTGGCCTCGCAGATCAAAACTAGTATTTTCTGCACACTTTATCCTCACGCATACGCATCGGTCGGTCATTCATCATAAAATTACTCTAAGCCAAACACGCTTAACTTTAAAATTCTTATTCTTTGTTGATATGAGTAGTTTATTATTTGTATTAAGCCAGACTCTCACATCCACGTCGTATTCGTACGTGTACGTAACCCCGGTCTGTATCTTTTACCAAGTCCACCACTGCCACCACCCCATGTGCATGTTACCAAGCCCTCTGTGAATCAATCATGAGGTAATAGCACGGCAGGTCCATGAACTTGTCTTGCATGTGATACTTTGGTACTTAAACTTGTAAAAGCTAACTATGTAGTCCTCGAACTTGTCTCAGATGTGCATGTTTAGTCCTGGGCCAATCAGGAGCAGCCAAGTGGAGCCAGCCGGACCGGTCCGGTCGTTGCTGGCCATTTTGCAGATACCCCCCTGACGTTTTGTCAAATAAACCGCTGGCCTCGCTCCTTGCCTGCACCCAGAGGGGCCGCGCGCGGCCACGACGCCCTGGCTGTACCTGTTCGGGGATCGAGGCGAACAGTGGCTGGGGTGCGTCCGCCGCCACGGCCGTGCACGCGCTCGACGCGCACCGGTGGCGCCGGGTCGGGGCGGCCCCGCTCAAAGGTAGGTTCTTGTTCTCCGTCGTGGGCGTCGGGGACGAGCTCTACGTTGTCGACGGCCGCTCCGAGGGGTCGAGCGCCGGCTTTGTCAAGACCAAGACGTAGAAGGTAGTCATTGTGTCCAGCCCCCTCATCGGCGCGACCGGCCCGGTCACGGCCGGTGCTGGGGGTGTTTGAGATGTCCGCCAGTCGCAGCTTTGTGCACGCCCGCGTCGAGAAGCATATCCGCCGCGCCAACACCGGCGGCAAGTTCCGGCTGGGAGGCACCTCCGTCGTGTACGAGGACCCGCATGGGCTCTCACTCCGGTGGCTCCGTCTCAGGGATGTACTGAACGAGGACACCGATTCCACTGGCCCAGCTCACGGTCACGGCAAGGTTGCCAAGCAAGAGAAACATCCAGCTCAGGCAAGGCAAGCTCTTATCGCTGTGGGTGGCCGAGGGCCATGGGACGAGCCCCTCGTGGCCGGCGAGATATACAATCCGATGACCGACAAATGGGTCGAGATCGCCTGGTTCCCCCCGACGTCGGCCTGGCATGCTCCGGCGACGTCTGCGGCGACACGTTCTACGTCTACTGCGAGTCCGACACGCTCGTCGCCTACCATCTCGACGCCGGCTCATGGTCCGTCGTCCAGACGTCCCGGCCGCCGCCACGGCTCCGAGACTACACGCCGGCGCTGGTCTGCTGCGCGTCCATGTTCATGCTCTGCGTCTCGTGGTGTGACCCGGCGAATAGAAGGGACAAGGTGGTGTGGAAGGTGTTCGAGATGAACCTCGGCTTGACACCGCTGCTCCAGTGGACCGAGGCGTCCGCGCACCCGGACGCACCCATGGATTCCAACAGTGTTCGCCACCGGCCAGGACAGGATCAACTTGTAGAGATGTTCAGAATCTTCGGCAAGATCCTTGACTTCGCGACGGCTTGCCGGGTCTCGGGCAGCGAGCAGAGCTGGAGCTGCATCGCCCGGGAGAACGCGGCCGCCATGGCCGACGCCATGTCCTGCCGGCTGAAATCCTTGGCCGTGCTGCTTCTCTGAAGATCGCCGATGTGTACTCTGTTTTTCTTTTCCACTTACACTGATGATTTGTTTGTTGCCATGAGCTGCTGATTGATGTGCAGCTCGGTAAAGCCATTCCATTCCATTGCATTGCATTGCCTGCTGTGATTGTTCATGCTGAGTTTGTTCAATATGATTTGAAGAGAGAGAGAGAGATTGTTCAGACTTCAGAGACGAAGAGCAGCAGCGTCCAAGAGGTGCGTGAGGATCAACTGTCCGACATCAGCAGCCAGGCGGCGCCTAACAACGAGGCATCCAACACCTCCTCCCGCCCCAAGCTCGCCCTCGACCAGTCGCTCACCGTCACCGCCGCCGACACCACAACCGCAAAATCGAGCACCACCGACAGGACCGGCGGTGGGTGTTCACGTGCAACTACTGCCAGGGGAAGTTCTTCAGCTCGCAGGCGCTGGGCGGGCACCAGAACGCGCACCGGCGGGAGCGCACGCTGGCCGGCGTGCGGTGCACCAGCTCGAGGCCTACCCCTACGGCTACGCCGATGTGGCCTCCCTCCAGCTCTATGGCTCGCTCGTGCTGTATCCCATCGGCATCAAGGCGCACGCGCCGGTGCACCCTGCGGCGGCGCAGGCGGAGCGGCAGCAAGGAAGCCGCCTCCCTTGCTGCGCCGGCGCGCGCGCGGGCGTTGCTGGGCCCGATGCCGTTCCTCATGGGTGGCGACGAGGAGGTCAGCTTCGGGTGCCCCGACAGCTTCAGGCCACCACCGGCGTGCTCCCTCTCCTCCACTCCGGCCACAACCTGGGGCTTGGGCAGCAGCAGCAAGCCGACGAGGAGCCTGACCTGACGCTTCAGATGATATCCTTTGACAGCCACGAGGTATACTGCGGGTTGAAATCAACAGAAGGCAGGGGGCTAAATGCAAAATGCACGGCGCTGACCGGCTCGGCCGAGCTGGCTCCACATGGCTGCATCTGATTCGTCCAGGACCAAATTTGCACCTTTAGAACAAGTTCGAGGACTAAATAGTTTGCTTTTGCAAGTTTTAGGACCAAAGTATCACATGCAAGACAAGTTCAAGGACCGCATATTACCTCATCAATCATCAATGGAAACATGCATGCACTGATGCACGCCGCGTGCATGCCCACATAGTACAATCGAGGACGGGCCACCACGGGCCTGCTGCTACCTTTGCCGTGCAATGATACACGCCTGCCTGTACGCACGAGACCATGCGTGGCTGCTCTCCGCCAATCTGTCTCTTGGCTTTTTTTTTAGGGTCTGTCTCTTGGCTTTTACCGAGAAGAAGAAGAAGTAAGCACTACCCGCCAGCGATCGAGTCCGTTTTATCTTATCAACCCCGCCCGATCTTAACAAGGAGCCAAAGCTCACCAACCGCACCCCACTCGCTCCCTCGCTCGCTTATCGATGCATGCATTGATCCATGGATCGCCCATGCATGAGATACGTACAGCTGATACGTGCCATCTATTCCGCACTCCATATCTGGTACGTGGCCTAGCCTTCCTGTCGTCGTCTGTGGCGTCGCATGTGGGTGCTGACCATGCGGCATGCGCTGCCAACCTAACCTACGGAGGCCGGGACGGGGAGGGTGACCACCACGTGAGCCGGGCCAACCCACGCCACGATACGTGCATGCTAGCTGCCAACGGGGTAGCTGACATGGTAATGGCACACTGTGTCTGTGCTGTGTGTGTCCGGTGCCAGTCCAGCCCCATGCCCTGCAACCCCGGAGGACAAGGGGCAGGAGTAGTATATGAATTTCTGTTCTCTGGTCGACAAATTTACAGCAACTCCTAGTTCATGTAATATAATTTGGTGCAGTATCACAAGTTGGTACTCGACAAGTTATTTCTCGAGCGAATATCTTATCGACGGATTAAACTATACAGATAGGCTAGATTCCGAAGACTTTCTCTAGGGGAGAACCCGAAGACTGACAGTGTGGATATGTTGTTATGAGGAATGATCAGCGCGGGGAGGAAGAAGATGATCGCAAGAGCGGCTAGATTGGAGAAGAAAGAGGCGGGAACGACGTGCATCATTGGTGACGGTAGAAAGCGGTGAATGCGCGTGTCGCGCGAGGAATAAGAAGAAGTGAAAAGAAAGGGCGCACGTTTGCTTAGACCACCCTTTTGTTGTTGTGTGAAGTCGTTTGCTTGGACTTGGACTACGATGGGGCGTGCCGATGTTTTTTTTAACAGTATATCACTGGTGAGTCCAGTGACACTTAACTAGACAATTTGATGCACAAATCGACAACATCACTAGTGGCACTGAAGTGGACGGGCTTGATGGAGTTTAAACCAACAAAAATCATGACTAGTGGGGAAGGTCCGTGACAACTTGATGGAGTTACATCACCAAAATCATAACTCGTGGGAAAACTTGAAGACAGGCCAGTCCCATCGATCATAGCAACCCATGAACGGAGTTATCATGTGTGTCCCCATTGCCCAGGCCATCCATTCAATCCATTTACGTGGAAGCTCGAGGGCCAAGCACGTCAGCTTACTCGTCACTAGTAGAAAAAAGGTCATTTATCCCGGTTCGTAAGGCTTATTTGTCCCGGTTGGGAAACCGAAACTAAAAGGTCGGTACTAAAGCCCTATACCTTTAGTCCCGATTCTTACATCAACCGGGACAGATGGGCCTCCACGTGGCCACCAACCGGCACCAAAAGGCATACATGCGTCAGCAGCTGGCAGGAGCTGAGGTTTTTTTTGAAATGGTGGGTTTAGGGGGTTTTGTAGGGTTAATTTAGGTGTTTCATATATTGTGTTAGCTAGCTAATTAATAGAGAGAAGTGTCCTCTCTTATCTCCGTGCTTGGTCGATGCTACGTACTATATGTATAGAGATGACTCGACACGCTAGCTAGTAATCAAATGAAGGAAACCATTAAGTATAGAAGATCGTCATGAACAACTTGCTCGCATATCTATCCGACGCTACTGGCTACATATATACAATATAAGATCTCTTGCTATATAATCCCCTAATTATATATGAACTCAGGTTCCATATGGTATTCTCTGTCTTTATTGATCACATGGTCAAGAAAGAATGCCGTCAATTCCTCTTGAATTGCTCGCATGCGGTCTGGTGCTAGGAGTTTACCCCGCATATGAAACAACTAATTTGAAGAAGGGGGTCAATACATATATATGAATGAATGAAACTCAACACAAATGATGGAAATTAAAATAAAATTGTGAATATTATTGCTTACGCACTTCATATTGTTTTTTAGAGTAGCCCCGCTCACAGGTCGTGTGGCGGATGGACTTGCAAACGTAGTATCCACAGTAATTATTCCCGGCTTCCTGCCACAACCACTTTACAAGAAATAGAGGTCAATCAAACTGATAAGCAAGCATGCTAAATGATATTGATGAAATTAGCGCTTGAATCACTAGGAGATGCGCGGAACTAGCTAGCAGTACTTACTTTCGGGTGTGTAAATCGCAGCTTCCCCGGCAGTCCTGGAGCTTTTGCGGTGAATTTTTTCCAAACCCTGCCAGAAAAGAAAACAATTACTTGATATCAGGAAATGAACAAAGTTGCCGATATGGTGCGATAATGATCGATTTAACTTACTTCTCGAGCATTTCAGTCATGTCCGCATACTCTTGGGGATCTTTTCGTCTCGAGTCTAAGACGGTTACTAGTCCCTGCTCAAGCTTAATCTCTAGGAGAATATAGTGGAACTTGCGCACGCATGCATAACTCATCAATTACATTACTATAACCTCGACTAATAAGGGAAACCGAATATGCACAAGACAGTAACACTCACTTGAAGTTGTAAGGAAAGAGTGTTATATCTTTGTTTTGATTTATTACCAACGATCGTAGCAAGTTGGCCTCGGTATCTTTGGCATGAAATTTAACCGTAAATGCATCTATGAGATTTGTGTTAATTGACCCAATATCACCGATTTGTCTTTTCTTCAATTCGGCGATCTTCAATCTGCATAATATAATGAGGATAACTATATATACATGCAATGAAAGAGCTGAGCTATATATAGAGACTTAATGACAGAAGTAGTACTTACAGACAGTAGAAAGTGACCGTTAATTTATCGAGGGCCTTTTGATTGAAAAACTGGAAAAACTCATCAAATGGAACAGACAACAGATCAATTCCAACGAGGTCATGCTCCTCTTTAACTCTTAGCGTCAAAGTATCCTTCTCCCCAGACTCTCTGCAGGTTTTCATGTACCAATCATGGAATCTTCGCATCATTGTTGTTAGAGATCTTTCATCTTTGACGAGAGGCTTCCCGTAATGGTATTTGTGTTCGTCCAACTCCAGTGTATCATAATGTACATCGTCGGGCAGGTAATCTCCAAGTGGTATCGGGCAAAATCTCTGAATGATCAGCGACGATATCGCTAGACACCTTGAGCGGGGGGCACGATTGGTTCGCTTGTTCGCCGAGCTGGGCAATTTTTTTCCCAGCTCGTCGCTTTGCTAACCTTTGATCACTGATAGTACTTCCCGACCGCTCCGCTTCGATATATGACCTTTGAATAATGCGATCATAGTTGGATGGCGGCGGAGAAGGTGGTGGTCGCTTCAGGGCATCGATAGTGCGCTTCGCTTTCACCAGATCTATCTTCTCCTCCGAAGGTGGATGTTTCTTTGCTTTCACCGCTTCAAAGAAGTCCCTCACTTCGTCTTTCACGATCTTCGCGTTTTCCTCCACGGTCCTCTCGTATGGTAACTTCTCTAGAGGCTTGAGAGATGGACCGAATCTGCATTGCCTCCCGCCTCTGGCTGTACTGCTAGACGCCGGAGCAGACGGAGTGGTTGCGGCTGTCTTCTTTCCTTGCTTACGAGGAGGAGGAGAAGGACTACGACGCGCTGGAGCAGCCGGAGCGGCGGCGGGTCTCTTCCGCCCTTGCTGACGAGGCAGAGAAGGAGGAGGCTGGCTGCTCAGGCGCGCCGGCGCTGGCGGAGAAGGAGGCAGAGTGCCCTGATCACTCACCGGAGGAGGAGGCGGAGTGCCCTGATCACTCGCCGGAGGAGGAGGCGGAGTGCCCTGATCACTCGCCGGAGGAGGAGGCGGAGTGCCCTGACTCGCTGGAGGAGGAGGAGGAGGCGGAGGCGTCCAGTTCGGAAGGTCGATGAGCTCCTTCCGCCATAGGCATGGAGTCTTCAGAGCAGAACCCAGCCGAGTCTCCCCTTCACCGGTAGGGTGCTCAAGCTCGAGGTCCTCAAATCCCTCCGTTATTTCGTCCACCGTCACCCTACCATATCCTTCTGGAATCGGACGGCAGTGAAAAGTTGCGCCTGGTTCAGGAGGTCGAACAGAGCCGACAACCGCCTTGACTTTGAATTGCTGTCATTGCGTCATAAGGTGGCAATGTTGAGACTCCGTGATAGCATCCACGGGGTAGCTAGCAGGAGCCGTCAAGACAGGCTCCTGAAGCAGCTCGGTGGAAGCCACGCTGCTTCTCCGCTGAGATGGCGGGGTAGCTTCGGGGTTAGCTTCGGCAGGTCGCTTGCTGCGAACTGCTTCTCGTTCCTCTAGCGCTTGTACCCTTGCGTGCAGCTTCTGCAGTTGGGTCTGCTCCACTTTCTTCCTCCTCTCCTGGCATTTGTAACCGCCCGCGTCCGAAAACCCAGCCTTCCACGGAACAGAGCCTGGCGTGCCTCGTGTCCGTCCAGGGTGCTCAGGATTCCCGAGGGCCATTGTGAGCTCGTCGTTCTCTCTGTCGGGAACGAACGTCCCTTCCCGCGCTGCGGCGATATAGTCCTGAAGCTTCGTGACGGGTATTCGCAGTTGCTCATTCGTCCAAACGCACTTCCCTGTTACAGGGTCCAAGGTTCCGCCAACCCCGAAGAACCAAGTCCGTGAACGGTCTGGCCAGTTCAATGTGTCTGGTTCGACCCCTTTATCAAGCAGGTCATTCTTAGCCTTGGCCCACAACGGCCGGGCTTTGAGGTAGCCACCTGACCCCGTGCGATGGTGATGCTCCTTCTTCGCAGCATTTATCTTGTTTCTCGCTGACATCTTCTTACTCTTGTCCGATGTATTGTGGGCTGATACGTCTCCGTCGTATCTACTTTTCCAAACACTTTTGCCCTTGTTTTGGACTGTAACTTGCATGATTTGAATGGAACTGACCCGGACTGACGCTGTTTTCAGCAGAATTGCCATGGTGTTATTTATGTGCAGAAACAAAAGTTCTCGGAATGACCTGAAACTCCACGGAACTTATTTTTGGAAAATATTAAAAATACTGGAAGAAGAATCCACGTCAGGGGGCCTCCACCTGTCCACGAGGGTGGGGGTCGCGCCTGCCCCCCCTAGGCGCGCCCCCTGCCTCGTGGGCCCCCTGTTGCTCCACCGACCTCAACTCCAACTCCATATATTCATGTTCGGGGAGAAAAAAATCAGAGAGAAGGATTCATCGCGTTTTATGATACGGAGCCGCCGCCAAGCCCTAAAACCTCTCGGGAGGGCTGATCTGGAGTCCGTTCGGGGCTCCGGAGAGGGGAATCCGTCGCCATCGTCAACCATCCTCCATCACCAATTTCATGATGCTCACCGCCGTGCGTGAGTAATTCCATCGTAGGCTTGCTGGACGGTGATGGGTTGCATGAGATTTATCATGTAATCGAGTTAGTTTTGTTAGAGTTTGATCCCTAGTATCCACTATGTTCTGAGATTGATGTTGCTATGACTTTGCTATGCTTAATGCTTGTCACTAGGGCCCGAGTGCCATGATTTCAGATCTGAACCTATTATGTTTTCATGAATATATGTGAGTTCTTTATCCTATCTTGCAAGTCTATAGTCACCTACTATGTGTTATGATCCGGCAACCCCGAAGTGACAATAATCGGGACCACTCCCGGTGATGACCATAGTTTGAGGAGTTCATGTATTCACTATGTGTTAATGCTTTGGTCCGGTACTCTATTAAAAGGAGGCCTTAATATCCCTTAGTTTCCGTTAGGACCCCGCTGCCACGGGAGGGTAGGACAAAAGATGTCATGCAAGTTCTTTTCCATAAGCACGTATGACTATATTCGGAATACATGCCTACATTACATTGATGAATTGGAGCTAGTTTTGTGTCACCCTATGTTATGATTGTTACATGATGAACCGCATCCGGCATAATTCTCCATCACCGATCCAATGCCTACGAGATTTTCACATATTGTTCTTCGCTTATTTACTTTTCCGTTGCTACTGTTACAATCACTACAAAACCCAAAAATATTACTTTTGCTACCGTTACCGTTACTTCCATATTACTTTGCTACTAAATATTTTGCTGCAGATACTAAGTTATTCAGGTGTGGTTGAATTGACAACTCAACTGCTAATACTTGAGAATATTCTTTGGCTCCCCTTGTGTCGAATCAATAAATTTGGGTTGAATACTCTACCCTCGAAAATTGTTGCGATCCCCTATACTTGTGGGTTATCAAGACTATTTTCTGGCGCCGTTGCTAGGGAGCATAGCTCTATTCTTTGAGTCACTTGGGATTTATATCTGCTGGTCACTATGAAGAACATGAAAGACGCAAAAACAACAATTTATCCCTCAACTACGAGGGGAGGTAAGGAACTGCCATCTAGCTCTGCACTTGATTCACCTTCTGTTTTGAGTAAGCTTGCGACACCTAAACCTGCTTCTGCTATTAATTCGAATATGTCGCATGTTATTGATGATGCCACTTCTGCTATGCATGATACTTATGATGAAAATACTTCTATGCTTGATACTACTGTGCCACTTGGTGAATTTCTTGATGAACAACTTGCTAGGGCTAGAGAGAATGAAATTATTGAAACTGATAATATTGAAGATAGTGATGATGAGGACTCTCCCCCTAATAAATATGAATTGCATGTTGTTCCCGAGGGTTATGTTATGGATGAAGAAGCTGCTAGAGCTATTTTAGCTTGCAATGATAGATATGATCTAAAGAAGTTATTAGCTAAATGGAAGCAGCAATCTCTTAATGCTAGAATGAAACCTGACCCTGCTTTTGCTACTTCACCTATCTGTGTTACTGATAAGGATTATGAATTCTCTGTTGATCCTGATATAATTACTTTGGTTGACTCTGATCCTTTTTATGGCTATGAATCCGAAACTGTTGTGGCACATCTTACTAAATTAAATGATATAGCCACCTTGTTCACTAATGATGAGAAATCTCGCTACCTTTATATCCTTAAAATATTTCTGTTCTCATTAAAGGGTGATGCTAAGATATGGTTTAATTCTCTTGATCCTGGTTGTGTGCGTAGTCCCCAGGATATGATTTATTACTTCTCTGCTAAATATTTCCCTGCTCATAAGAAACAAGCTGCTTTAAGGGATATATACAACTTTGTGCAAACTGAAGAAGAGAGTCTCCCACAAGCTTGGGGGAGGCTTCTCCAATTACTTAATGCTTTGCCTGATCATCCCCTCAAGAAAAATGAAATACTTGATATCTTTTATAATGGACTAACCGATGCTTCCAGAGATTACCTGGATAGTTGTGCTGGTTCTGTTTTCAGGGAAAGAACACCGGATGAAGCTGAAATTCTATTGAATAATATGTTGACAAATGAAAATAATTGGACACCTCCTGAGCCAATTCCTGAGTCTATTCCTAAACCAACTCCGAAGAAGAGGGGTATTCTATTTCTCAGTCCTGAAGATATGCAAGAGGCAAAGAAATCTATGAAAGAAAAAGGTATTAAAGCTGAAGATGTTAAGAATTTACCTCCTATTGAAGAAATACATGGTCTAAATTTACCGGCTGTTGAAGAAACATACGATCTTAATCCATCACCTATTGAAGAAACTCATGGTCTTGATAACCCGACACAGGTAGTGAAGGTAAATTCTCTCTATAGATTTGATGAAGGTGATATTCCTCGTTATAAGTCTGCTAGACAATGCTTAGATGAGTTTGACAATTTTATTGTTAAACAAGAAAACTTCAATGCTTATATTGGTAGACAATTGAAATATAATTCCGATACGCTTGAACACTTGGGTGATTACATGTCTAGAGTTAAAGGTGAACTTAAACTCATTAGTAAACATGCTTCTATGGTTACCAGTCAAGTAGAACAAGTACTTAAAGCTCAAAATAATTTGCTCAATGAATTGAATAGTAAGAATAATGATTATGCTGTTAGAGTGGCTACTAGAACTGGTAAAATGACTCGGGAACCTTTGTATCCTGAAGGCCATCCTAAGAGAATTGAGCAAGATTCTCAGAGAAATAATATTGGTACAACTTGTTCTTCTAAAAAGAAGAAAAAGAAAAATGATAGGACTTTGCATGCTTCTAGTGAACCTATTGCTGAAACACCTGAGAATCCAAATGATATTTCTATCTCTGATGCTGAAACACAATCTGGTAATGAACATGAACCTAATGAAAATGTTAATGATAACGTTCATGATGATGCTCAACCTAGCAATGATAATGATGTAGAAATTGAACCTGCCGTTGATCTTGATAACCCACAATCAAAGAATCAACGTTATGATAAGAGAGACTTTGTTGCTAGGAAACACGGTAAAGTAAGAGAACCTTGGGTTCAGAAACCCATGCCTTTTCCTCCCAAACCATCCAAGAAAAAGGATGATGAGGATTTTCAGCGCTTTGCTGAAATGATTAGACCTATCTTTTTGCGTATGCGATTAACTAATATGCTCAAAATGAATCCTTATGCTAAGTATATGAAAGAAATTGTTACTAATAAAAGAAAGATACCGGAAGCTGAAATTTCCACCATGCTTCCTAATTATACTTTTAAAGGTGGAATACCCAAGAAACTTGGAGATTCAGGAGTACCCACTATACCATGCTCCATTAAATGAAACTATGTTAAAACTGCTTTATGTGATCTTGGAGCCGGTGTTAGTGTGTAACACCCCGCATGTAACTTGCCATATTTGTTACTCCGACTCTTGCCATTTCCGGCTGTGTTATGTTTTTCCCTCCGTTGTCGGGTTTTTGTCTTTCGTTTTGTATTTTGTTATGTCATGCATTTTCATATCATGTCATCATGTGCATTGCATTCGCATACGTGTTCGTCTCATGCATCCGAGCATTTTCCCCGTTGTCCGTTTTCCAATCCGGCGCTCCTATCTCCTCCGGTGCACCCTTCTTGTTTTCTTTCGTGTGCGTGTGTCAAACTTTCTCGGAATGGACCGAGGCTTGTCAAGTGGCCTTAATATACCACCCGGAGACTACCGGTCAAGTTTCGTTCCATTCGGAGGTCGTTTAGTACTCCAACGGTTAACCGGGCATCCGCAATGTCCATTTGAGTGTCCAGCAAAAACCCCCTCTAAAACCAGCCCAAAACCCACCAAACTCTCTTCCATGTTCTAGGTCGTTCGATCACAATCGTGTGGGCGAAAATCGCACCTCATTTGAAGCCTCCTAGCTCCCTCTACCTATAAATGTGTGGGCATCCCGATTTACAAACGCAGTCTAAACCCTAGCCTTCCCCCTCCTCGCGCCACCGGACGAAGCCGCCGCCGCCCGGACATGTCCACCGCACTCAGCCGCTGCCCCCGAGCCAGTC
>NC_057796.1:242197736-242216095 GCF_018294505.1 Triticum aestivum | reverse complement strand
CCGCCAACTCCGCCGCCGGCCGTCGCGCCTCCCGAGGCCGCCGCCTCCTCGCCCCTCCGGTCGCCTCCTCCTCCACCTAGCGTCACCCGCCGCCGGTGCCAACCTCCGCCGTCGACCGACCTCGCCGGAGCTCCGGCCGGCCCGAGTTCCACGACCCCCGGCCAGATCTGGATCGCCGTGCCCGTAGGTTGACTTTTGCCCCGAGCCCTCTTTTTCTTCTAAGTCCTCAATTTATCTCAGCATGTGTTCTTGTTCGAGATGCGATAACTTTGTGCATGTAGTTCCGATTTGCGCGTGTAATATGCCAAATTGTTCGTCTCGTGATGATCTTCATTTTGTTCAATTGCACAATTTTCATTAGAGGTCATATTGATGCCCAAATCTTCGTTGGAAGAGGGCTAGTTGCTGTTATTCTCTGGTTCTTATCAGAACTTGGAGATTTGTCATTTTTGTATCATTTAATCTGTGCATCTTTTGAGCATGAGCTCTACATGTGTTCTGAAGTATGCCATGCCATCTTTCCAGTGGTGTAGACCATGTATTTTTGTGATCTTTGTGGTGACTAGCACAAGCATGCAAAGTAGGCCCCGTAATATTGCTGATTTCAGGGACTCAGTGATTTCTCTAAGTCCTTGTCTGCTGTAATTTTGTTGCCATGTAAACTTGATGCTACAGAGAGATCCGTGCATATTTGGGAGATGTTCAGTAAGGATGTTTTGTAGCTATAGTTGTAATTGATCCATTACTGCAGCTGTTTGCAATTTTAGAGTACCATAGCATGACTCAATCTTGCTCTACTTTTGCTATAAAATATTTCTGGCAGATTCTTGACATGATTTGCAATCTTGCCAAGCTTATTATAGTTGATCCATACATCCGATGTAATTGTTCTTGCCATGGATAGCTTCATAAACATGCCATCTTGCTGTAGGTATTCTTGGTTTGTCATGCATTGCTCTGTAGTGAGTGCATCAAGCTCACAAAGAGGCCTACATATTAATATTTCTGCCATGCTCTGTTTTCTGCTAAGTCTGAAACCTGATAACGAAACTTGCTATGTTTACATGCTTGCCATCATATCTTCTGGTCCTTTTTGTCTTATGGTCAGTAAGGGACTTTTGTCATGTGAATTTAGTAGAACACTACCATGCCTTTTTTTGCTATGTTAAGTTCCTGTAGCATGTTGATTACGTGCTCTGAACATTGCTACCTGATGCTGTTTTCTGCCATGTCCAGTTTTTCACTAAGTCTGTGAACCTGTAATCTTTTGCACTTTTGCCATGCTTGTTTGAGCTTGATATGTTGTGAACTAGCCGTAGCTCAGTGTTCATCTTTTGTCTAGCATCTCCTGTAGATTACTTCCATGTGCTTTGTTGCTATGTTGGGGTGCTGTAGCATTGCTACTTGTTGCATTTTAGGTGCTATCTTGCTGTTTATCGCAGTTTAGTGTCATTCTTGTTTTGCTCGCCATTTGCAAACCGTGCATCCGATTCCGGTGATCTTTATATCGATTTCGACCGAAATCATCTAATCTTTCCAGTGGCATGCTTGGTTTGCCAAGTTACTGCCATGTTCATCATTTTCCTTCCGGAGCACGCATACGCATTGCATATCATATCTTGCAGATCATACATGTTTTGCATCATATTGCTTGCGCATTTCTCGTTGTTGATTGTGGTTCCTTTGTTTGTGTTCTTGTCTTGGGTAGAGCCGGGAGACGAGTTCGTGAACGAGGAACCTGTCGAGTACGCTTACGAGGATCAAGTTTTCGACAACTCTGAGAATCTTGCAGGCAAGATGACCACCCCTCGAAATCAATTCTATCTTTGCTATGCTAGTTGTTCGCTCTATTGCCATGCTCCGCTACCTATCACTTGCTATATCATGTCTCCTATTTTAGCCATGTCAGCCCCTAACCATCCTTTCCTAGCAAACCGTTGTTTGGCTATGTTACCGCTTTTGCTCAGCCCCTCTTATAGCGTTGCTAGTTGCAGGTGAAGTTGAAGTTTGTTCCATGTCGGAACATGGATATGTTGGGATATCACAATATCTCTTATTTAATTAATGCATCTATATATTTTGGTAAAGGGTGGAAGGCTCGGCCTTATGCCTGGTGTTTTGTTCCACTCTTGCCGCCCTAGTTACTGTTATACCGGGATTATGTTCCTTGAGTTTGCGTTCCTTACGCGGTCGGGTGATTTATGGGACCCCCTTGACAGTTCGCCTTGAATAAAACTCCTCCAGCAAGGCCCAACCTTGGTTTTACCATTTGCGACCTATACCTTTTTCCCTGGTTTTCTAGAGCCCGAGGGTCATCTTTATTTTAAACCCCGGGCCAGTGTTCCTCTCAGTGCTGATCCAAACTAGAGCCACTTGCAGCGCCACCTTGGGGAAACTCGAGGATTGGTTTTAGCTGTACGTAGTGTTCATCCGGTGTGCCCTGAGAATGAGATATGTGCAGCTCCTATCGGGATTTGTCGGCACATTCGAGCGGCTTTGCTGGTCTTGTTTTACCATTGTCGAGATGTCTTGTAAACCGGGATTCCGAGACTGATCGGGTCTTTCCGGGAGAAGGTTTATCCTTCGTTGACCGTGAGAGCTTATGATGGGCTAAGTTGGGACACCCCTGCAGGGTAATATCTTTCGAAAGCCGTGCCCGCGGTTATGAGGCAGATGGGAATTTGTTAATGTCCGGTTATAGATAACTTGTCACTTGACCCAATTAAAATACACCAAGTGCGCGTGTAGCCGTGATGGTCTCTTCTCGGCGGAGTCCGGGAAGTGAACACGGTCTGTGTTATGTATGCGTAAGTAGGTGTTCAGGACCTCTTCTTGGTCATTGCTAGATGACGTCCGTTCCTTTGCTTCTCTTCTCGCTCTCATTTGCGCAAGTTAGCCACCATATATGCTTTTGCCGCTGCAGCTTCACCTCTTGCACCCTTCTTGTCCTATAAGCTTAAATAGTCTTGATCTCGCGGGTGTGAGATTGCTGAGTCCCCGTGACTCACAGATACTTCCAACAACAGTTGCAGGTGCCGACGATGCCAGTGCAGACGATGGCGTCGATCTCAAGTGGGAGTTCGACGAGGAACGTGGTCGTTACTATGTGTCTTTTCCTAATGATCAGTAGTAGAGCCCAGTTGGGACGATCGGGGATCTAGCATTTGGGGTTGTCTTATTTTCATCTGGATTTTGGCCGTAGTCGGTCTATATGATTGTATTTTGGATGATGTATGAATGATATTTATGTATTGTGTGAAGTGGCGATTGTAAGCCAACTCTTTATCCCATTCTTGTTCATTACATGGGATTGTGTAAAGATGACCCTTCTTGCGACAAAACCACTATGCGGTTATGCCTCTAAGTCGTGCCTCGACACGTGGGAGATATAGCCGCATCGTGGGCGTTACATAGTGTTATGCCTCTCTCTTTATACCGTAGACTTGATTTGAATAAGTTGACACCTACTGAAATATCTTTGCAAATGGCTGATAAATCAACTGCTATACCTGTCGGTATTTGTGAGGATGTGCCTGTTGTGGTTGCAAACGTTACTATTTTAACGGACTTCGTTATTCTTGATATTCCCGAGGACGATAGTATGTCTATTATTCTTGGAAGACCTTTTTTGAATACTGCAGGGGCTGTTATTGATTGCAACAAAGGCAATGTCACTTTTCATGTCAATGGTAATGAGCATACGGTACACTTTCCGAGGAAACAACCTCAAGTTCATAGTATCAACTCTATTGGAAAAATTCCATCGATTATTTTTGGAGGTTTTGAATTTCTCTTCCTATTGTCAAGAAGAAATATGATATTCTTATTATTGGGGATGTGCATATCCCCGTTGAGGTAACATAGTGTTATTCGAAATTTCTCCGGTTCCATGTTATTCGAAATGAGTTTGTTAACAAGACCTGATCAACCTTGTTAGTGGATTCCTTTTGATGAGCATGAGATGGATGAAACTAGAAGGCACAACCTTCTGTACCGTCTCTCTACTTTCTGTTGTTTAGTTGAAATAAAGTAAAAATAGTATTTTTCTGCCTGTTTTCTGATTTATCCGTGCAATATAAAAATACCCCGAAAATAAAAGTTCTCCAAATGCCCTGAAATTAAAATATGATTTTTTTCTGGAATATTTGAGAATATCTGGCAGTGAGAACACAGCAGGGGGAGCAAGCACTTGGCCACGAGGGTCCAGGGTGCGCCCACCCCTACAGGGCGCGCCCCCTGCCTCGTGGGCCCACGGTGGCTCCCCTCCACTTATTCCTGCACCCACACACTTCTTCTTCCTCCCAAAAAAATCACCATCCAGCTCAAGCACGAGTTCTAGCTCATTTTGCTGCGATTTTTGATCTCCTTGCTCAAAGCACCTCTCACAAAACTGCTTTGGGAGATTGTTCCTTGGTATGTGACTCCTTCATTGGTCCAATTAGTTTTTGTTCTAGTGCTTTATTCATTGCAAATTTGTGCTGCCTAGGTGACCATGTTCTTGAGCTTGCATGTCAAATTTATATGGTTCCAAGTAGTTCTAAACTTCTAATGCATGATATAGTCTCTAGGCACTTGTGGGAGTAGTTGCTATCAATTTTGTTGAGCTTGGTTTACTTTTATTGGAAGTTACTAAAAATTTCAGAAATTTTTCAGAGGAAGAAATATGCTTAGGAAAATGTACCAAGGTGGTTCTTCAAGGAAGCAAGGACCCAGGCTTGCAATGCGTGATGCTGACGATGAGCCACCAAGGAACGCTCCAGTGCGGCCTTGTGAATGGCCTTCAGAGGACTTTATGGATCGAGCGGGAATCAAGGAAGAATTTAACGCATATTCGCGTAACGCTGGTCTTGTGAGCTTCGAAGAGGAAAAATGCCACCAGTACCACTATCTCACTAGTTCCTTTGTGAGGAGGTTTGAATTTTCATCTTCATGCAATTCTCAAACTGTCCTGTTTGATCTTTATGAAAAATCTTATACGATGGACTTAGAGGATTTTACCACTGCTTGCAAACTTCCACAACGGGGTAGTGCTAGTGAACCTCGCAAATATGAATTTAGAGAATTTCTTGCTAGTATAACTGTGGGGGAATCTAGAGATATAGCACAAGCTACCATAGGGAGCATTCATTTTCCTGCTATACATTATTTTGCTCTCTTCATAGGTAGGTGCATAAATGGTAAAGATGAAGCATGTCATATGTGTGTCCCTGACCTCAGTGTTCTTAGGAGTGCTGTGTTAGGAGACAAATCTTATAATTTGGGAGCCATTGTTGCACGTAGGTTGCATCATAATAGATTTAATGGAGATTTCTTTGGTGGAATTTATGCAACCGGCTTAGCTGATTTTCTTGGTGTAACCATACGTGATGATGATATTGAATTGCCTCCTACTTATCTAGACTTTAATGCTATGGTTCACCATCAGTTTCTCGAGAGGAATGAACCACCTCTCCAGTACCGACTTATCTTTGACAGGCGTCACCCTGTCAATATTGTTCTCCCTGCTCCTGCTCTCTTTGACTTTCAGGCAAAAGGAAGATATTTTATAACCAGAGAGGAGGCAAATGAGTACGAAAGGAGGACGAGGGCAGCTCGCCTCCAAGCTGCAACCCACGATGCAATAGCCGCTGCATCTCAGTACAACCCCGGCTACAACTATGGATATCCGCCAGGCCATCCGTGGAAATAAACCAACTTAGGCCAAAAGCCTATGCTTGGGGGAGTACGTATTTCTCACCGATATTACATTTATGTTCACACACTCATTGCTAGATGTCGGTGCTCATACTTTTTCACTGTAATATCCATGCTAGTTTATTTTCTTTTTATGCTTTCTTCTTGTGTGTTTAAAAAATCTTAAGAAAAACAAAAAAATAGTGTAGCTTTTAACTAGTTTATTTCCTTGCTGTAGTAGTAATAATTAAAAGAAAACGCAAAAATATTTCCCGTTCTTCTTTTGCTTGTTGGGAGCTTTCCCGTGTAAATAGTTTTATTTCTTTTCTTTTCTTTGGGGGTCGATAGGAGAAGACCATGATTAAATTGTTGAAGTGGCTCTTATATGCATTATTGTTGATTTAACCAAGAGCCCATATTGTCTTGTCTTCTCCTGTTTATTGAATGCTCGCAGATTCCAGCTTAGTCCAATGCACGTGCACTCTTATTATTATTCACTTCGTTCGGTCATGCAAGTGAAAGGCAATTATGACGATATATGATGGAATGATTGAGATGAGAGAAGCTGGTATGAACTCGACCTCTCTTGTTTTTGTAAATATGATTAGTTCATCGTTCCTGATTCAGTCTATTATGAATAAACATGTTTGCAATGACAATTAGAGATCATAGTTGCTTATGCCATGCTTAATTAGCTAGGAGTTTATAATGGTTTACCTTGCGTGCCAACATGCTATTAAAATGGTTATGATGTGGTATGATAGGGTGGTATCCTCCTTTGAATGATTTAAGTGACTTGACTTGGCACATGTTCACACATGTAGTTGAAACAAATCAATGTTCATGGTGGATTATATCCTACTCATGCTTGTACTCAATGTTTATTAATTTTAATGCATGTTCATGACTGTTGTCGCTCTCTAGTTGGTCGCTTCCCAGTCTTTTGCTAGCCTTCACTTGTACTAAGCGGGAATACTGCTTGTGCATCCAATCCCTTAAACCCCAAAGTTATTCCATATGAGTCCACTATACCTTCCTATATGCGGTATCTACCTGCCGTTCCAAGTAAATTTGTATGTGCCAAACTCCAAACCTTCAAATGAAATTCTGTTTTGTATGCTCGAATAGCTCATGTATCAACTAGGGTTATCCTTATCTTCCATGTTAGGAGGGTTATTCTCAAGAGGAGAGGACTCCGCTCCTCACTCACGAGAAAATGGCTGGTCACCGGGATGCCCAGTCCCATGCTTTATGCAAATCAAATCAAAATAAATGCAAACAAAACTCCCCTGGGACTATTGTTAGTTGGAGGCACTCGTTGTTTCGAGCAAGCCATGGATTGATGCTTGTTGGTGGAGGGGGAGTATAAACTTTACCATTCTGTTTGGGAACCGCCTATAATGTGTGTAGCATGGACGATATCGCCATCTCTTGGTTGTTATGTTGACAATGAAAGTATGCCGCTCAAAATATTATTTATCTCTATTTCAAAATCGAGCTCTGGCACCTCTACAAATCCCTGCTTCCCTCTGCGAAGGGCCTATCTATTTACTTTTATGTTGAGTCATCACCCTCTTATTAAAAAGCACCAGCTGGAGAGCACTGCTGTCATTTGCATCCATTACTACTAATTTATATTCAGTATGACTATGATTGGATCTCTTTTACCATGAATTACAATTTCTGGTCAGTTCTTGATCTTTAAAGGTGCTCTGCATTTATGTTTTGCGGTCTCAGAAAGGCTAGCGAGATACCATCTTGTTATATCATATTATGATTGTTTTGAGAAAGTGTTGTCATCCGAGATTTATTATTATTGCTCGCTAGTTGATTATGCCATTGACATGAGTAAACATGAGAACTAAATGTTATTGTGAATGTGGTTAGTTATAATCTTTGCTAAAAACTTGAATGCTGGCTTTACATATTTACAACAACAAGAGCAAACAGAGTTTGTAAAAGTTTTCCTTTATCACTTTCAGTTTGTCAACTGAATTGCTTGAGGACAAGCAAAGGTTTAAGCTTGGGGGAGTTGATACGTCTCCGTCGTATCTACTTTTCCAAACACTTTTGCCCTTGTTTTGGACTCTAACTTGCATGATTTGAATGGAACTAACCTGGACTGACGCTGTTTTCAGCAGAATTGCCATGGTGTTATTTATGTGCAGAAACAAAAGTTCTCGGAATGACCTGAAACTCCACAGAACTTATTTTTGGAAAATATTAAAAATACTGGAAGAAAAATCCACGTCAAGGGGGCCTCCACCTGTCCACGAGGGCGGGGGGCGCGCCTGCCCCCCTCGGCGCGCCCCCCTGCCTCATGGGCCCCCCGTTGCTCCACCGACCTCAACTCCAACTCCATATATTCGTGTTCGGGGAGAAAAAAATCAGAGAGAAGGATTCATCGCGTTTTACGATACGGAGCCGCTGCCAAGCCCTAAAACCTCTCGGGAGAGCTGATCTGGAGTCCGTTCGGGGCTCCGGAGAGGGGAATCCGTCGCCATCGTCATCATCAACCATCCTCAGTCACCAATTTCATGATGCTCACCGCCGTGCGTGAGTAATTCTATCGTAGGCTTGCTGGACAGTGATGGGTTGGATGAGATTTATCATGTAATCGAGTTAGTTTTGTTAGGGTTTGATCCCTAGTATCCACTATGTTCTGAGATTGATGTTGCTATGACTTTGCTATGCTTAATGCTTGTCACTAGGGCCCGAGTGCCATGATTTCAGATCTGAACCTATTATGTTTTCATGAATATATGTGAGTTCTTTATCCTATCTTGCAAGTCTATAGTCACCTACTATGTGTTATGATCCGGCAACCCCGAAGTGACAATAATCGGGACCACCCCCGGTGATGACCATAGTTTGAGGAGTTCATGTATTCACTATGTGTTAATGCTTTGGTCTGGTACTCTATTAAAAGGAGGCCTTAATATCCCTTAGTTTCCGTTAGGACCCCGCTGCCATGGGAGGGTAGGACAAAATATGTCATGCAAGTTCTTTTCCAAAAGCACGTATGACTATATTCGGAATACATGCCTACATTACATTGATGAATTGGAGCTAGTTCTGTGTCACCCTATGTTATGATTGTTACATGATGAACCGCATCCGGCATAATTCTCCATCACCGATCCAATGCCTACGAGCTTTTCACATATTGTTCTTCGCTTATTTACTTTTCCGTTGCTACTGTTACAATCACTACAAAACCCAAAAATATTACTTTTGCTACCATTACCGTTACTTCCATATTACTTTGCTACTAAATATTTTGCTGCAGATACTAAGTTATTCAGGTGTGGTTGAATTGACAACTCAACTGCTAATACTTGAGAATATTCTTTGGCTCCCCTTGTGTCGAATCAATAAATTTGGGTTGAATACTCTACCCTCGAAAACTGTTGCGATCCCCTATACTTGTGGGTTATCATGGGCCACAAATGCGTCCCAGTGATCTCTGATCTTCTCAAATCGGCCGGTGAATTCTGGAGTCTTGTCTTTGTCAACAAACGTTGTTTTCAGCTCAGTCTTCCACCTCCTAAATAGATCCGCCATCTTCCTAAGAGTATGAGCCTTGACCAATGGCTCTATAACTGGCTTCTCCGGATCCTCTTCTGGTGGTAGGGTGAAATTTGCCTTCAGCTTAGTCCAAAGATCATCTTTCTGCCTATCGTTGACATAAGACACCTCAGGGTCTTCCTCCTTAGGCTTATACCATTGGTGGATGCTGATCGGGATGATGTCCCTAACAAGAACCCCGCACTGAGCAGAAAATGCTTCCTTGGTCCGGATGGGTGCAATCGGTTGGCCATCGCGCGCGATTTCTGTGATCGTGAACTTTTCATTTGAGCGCAACTTTTTCTTCGGGCCTCGTCTCTTTACCGAAGTTGTGCTCGATCCGGAGGGCTAGAAAAAAGAATAAAGACGAGAGTTAATATGTGTGCATACCAAAACAATGAATGCATCTAGTCAGCACGGGCTTAATTAATATATATACCTGGCCGGACTCTGTTCGGACACCGGAGCCATCATCACGGTATCCTTCTTCCACCGGCATTCGGTCAACGGAGCCATCATAATCATGTCCCTCCTCCTCCATTGTTCGATCACCGTAGCCTGCTTCTTCACCCTGTGCTTCCAGACCATCGCTGTCATTGAGATACGACACGACATCAGCTCCGGCTGCGATTATGTCCCCCAACACCTATTCTGCTTCCTCGTCTCGTCCGTGCTCCATTGTTTCTGCAAATATTACAACATGGCAATTATTATACAAACATGACAGCAGGTGGATATATTAGTGGCAAACGTAGATCTAGCTAGCTAATTACAACAAGGAATCATATTAGTGGCCTCGACGCTTCTCTAGGGTTTGGGCTGGCCTCGGCAACGCTTATAGGGTTCGGGGTGGCCTCGACGACAACGCTCTTTTAACTTGGTAAATTTGGGTGGCCTCGGCAGCGCTTCTAGGGTTTGGGCCGGACCGCCTCTCTCATGATTGTCCGACGTCCGGACCGACAAGGGATTTAACAAAATGGCGCCATTCTGGATGTGCAGAAAATTGTCTAGTGTTAAAGGATTCAACAAAACCAAGTCTTCATCATTAGGCGAAAGTAACAGGCGCATGGTGGTACGAAGTTCTCCAAAGTTGTTCTGGAACGGAGTCTTAATACGTCTCCAACGTATCTATAATTTTTGATTGCTCCATGCTATATTATCTTCTGTTTTGGACATTATTGGGCTTTATTATACACTTCTATATTATTTTTGGGACTAACCTATTAACTGGAGGCCCAGCCCAAAATTGTTGTTTTTTGCCTATTTCAGAGTTTCGCAGAAAAAGAATATCAAACGGAGTCCAAACGGAATGAAACCTTCGGGAACGTGATTTTCGGAACGAACGTGATCCAAAGGACTTGGACCCTACGTCAAGAAAGCTACCAGGAAGCCACGAGGTAGGGGGCGCGCCCTCCACCCTTGTGGGCCCCACGTTGCTCCATCGACGTACTCCTTCCTCCTATATATACCTACGTACCCCCAAACTACCAGATACGGAGCCAAAAACCTAATTCCACCGCCGCAACCTTCTGTACCCGTGAGATCCCATCTTGGGGCCTGTTCCGGAGCTCCGCCGGAGGGGGCATCGATCACGGAGGGCTTCTACATCAACACCATAGCCTCTCCGATGAAGTGTGAGTAGTTTACCTCAGACCTTCGGGTCCATAGTTATTAGCTAGATGGCTTCCTCTCTCTTTTTGGATCTCAATACAATGTTCTCCCCCTCTCTTGTGGAGATCTATTCGATGCAATCTTCTTTTGCGGTGTGTTTGTTGAGACCGATGAATTGTGGGTTTATGATCAAGTTTATCTATGAACAATATTTGAATCTTCTGAATTCTTTTATGTATGATTGGTTATCTTTGCAAGTCTCTTCGAATTATCAGTTTGGTTTGGCCTACTAGATTGATCTTTCTTGCAATGGGAGAAGTGATTAGCTTTGGGTTCAATCTTGCGGTGTCCTTTCCCAGTGACAGTAGGGGCAGCAAGGCACGTATTGTATTGTTGCCATCGAGGATAACAAGATGGGGTTTATATCATATTGCATGAGTTTATCCCTCTACATCATGTCATCTTGCTTAAAGCGTTACTCTGTTCTTATCAACTGAATACTCTAGATGCATGCTGGATAGCGGTCGATGTGTGGAGTAATAGTAGTAGATGTAGGCAGGAGTCGGTCTACTTGTCTCGAACGTGATGCCTATATACATGATCATGCCTAGATATTCTCATAACTATGCTCAATTCTGTCAATTGCCAACAATAATTTGTTCACCCACCGTAAATACTTATGCTCTCGAGAAAAGCCACTAGTGAAACCTATGGCCCCCGGGTCTATTTTCCATCATATTAATCTTCCAACGCTTAGCTATTTTCGTTGCCTTTTAATTTACTTTGCATCTTTATCACAAAAATACCAAAAATATTATCTTATCATATCTATCAGATCTCACTCTCGTAAGTGACCATGTAGGGATTGACAACCCCTTATTGCGTTGGTTGCGAGGATTTATTTGTTTGTGTAGGTGCGAGGGACTCGTGTGTAGCCTCCTACTGGATTGATACCTTGGTTCTCAAAAACTGAGGGAAATACTTACGCTACTTTGCTGCATCACCCTTTCCTCTTCAAGGGAAACAAACGCAGTGCTCAAGAGGTAGCAAGAAGGATTCTGGCGCCGTTGCCAGGGAGGTCTACGCAAAAGTCAACATACCAAGTACCCATCACAAACCCTTATCTCCCGCATTGCATTATTTACCATTTGCCTCTCGTTTTCCTCTCCCCCACTTCACCTTTGCCGTTTTATTCGCCCTCTCTTTTCCGTTCGTCTTCTTCTTTCCCTTTTGCCCATCACTCTTTCTGCCGTTATGTCTAAAATTGGGGAAATTATTGTCAATATGGACAATAATAATATCTTGGAAAATTCTGATGCTCCTGCTGAAGAACCCCCTACCTTGCATACAAAAAAAATTCGAATTGGTAGTGGTAATATTATTGGGAAAGGGGTTATTCAAGATTTCTTTACTTGTGCCGGTGCTTTGCCTTCTATGGGCAGTTCCATTCTTCATAGAACTAGTAGTCTTGTTGACGCTATTGCCATGCTTATAGTTGAACTTGAAAGGCAATTTATGCACTTGCACCCTTGCATACAAAGGATTTTCCTAGAATTTTCTAATATAGAGCATTCTTCTGTTAAGCGTGCCGCTACTATCTTTTTGGCTCATGAGTTCAGATTTATAATAAAAGAGGCCAAGGAAATCTTTGCGCATTATAGGGTGGACGCTGGCCGTCCTCCCATAGAGGCTATCCTCTTTGATCAAGAAGAAATAATGTGTTTTTAATCTCTAGACTATGTTGCTTTCAATGAAAACCTTAGAAAAAAGGTTCCTACCAATGTTCTAGTTGATAGAATTTCTGAACTTAATGATGATTTGGCTATTCGAAATAATGAGCTAGGATATTCTCTCGAGTATAGGCTCACAAAGTTCTGTCAAAAGAATGCTTATAATGATGAATTGGTTGTGCAATATGAAGGGCCGAAGGAGGAACCTATACCTCCTTGATCTTGGGGACTTTTGTCCCATTAAATTTAGCCATTTTGATTACTTTTTCTTGCCTCAAAGGAAACTTGCTGCTGAACATAGAGAATATGAAATTAGTTTTAATGATCTATCCTATTACTATGGCACTACCTAGATCTATCCTTGCGATTATGCCTAGCTAGGGGCGTTAAACGATAGCGCTTGTTGGGAGGCAACCCAATTTTATTTTTGCTTCTGTTTAGGAATAAATATTTGTTCTAGCCTCTGGTTAGATGTGTTTTTATGTTTTAATTAGTGTTTGTGCCAAGTTAAACCTATAGGATCTTCTTGGGTGATAGTTATTTGATCTTGCAGAAAATTCCAGAAACTTTCTGTTCACGAAAATAATTGTTAAAAATCACCAGAACGTGATAAAATATTGATTCCAATTTATGCTGATCAATAAACAAATTTTCTAGGCCTAGCTATTTTGGCTGATTTTTTGCAGTTCCAGAAGTTTGAGTTAGTTACCGATTACTACAGACTGTTCTGTTTTTGACAGATTCTGTTTTTCGTGTGTTGTTTGCTTATTTTGATGAATCTATGGCTAGTAAAAGAGTTTATAAACCATAGAGAAGTTGGAATACAGTAGGTTTAACACCAATATAAATAAAGAATGATTTCATTACAGTACCTTAAAGTGGTCTTTTGTTTTATTTCGCTAACGGAGCTCACGAGATTTTCTGCTGAGTTTTGTGTTGTGAAGTTTTCAAGTTTTGGGTAAAAGATTTGATGGATTATGGAATAAGGAGTGGCAAGAGCCTAAGCTTGGGGATGCCTATGGCACCCCCAAGATAATCTAAGGACACCTAAAAGCCAAAGCTTGGGGATGCCCCGGAAGACATCCCCTCTTTCGTCTACTTCCATCGGTAACTTTACTTGGAGCTATGTTTTTATTCACCACATGATATGTGTTTTGCTTGGAGCGTCTTGTATGATTTGAGTCTTTGCTTTTTAGTTTACCACAATCATATTTGATGTACACACCTTTTGAGAGACACACACATGATTCGGAAATTAGAATACTCTATGTGCTTCACTTATATCTTTTGAGTTATATAGTTTTTGCTCTAGTACTTCACTTATATCTTTTAGAGCACGGTGGTGGATTTGTTTTATATAAACTATTGATCTCTCATGCTTAACTTAGATTATTTTGAGAGTCTTAAATAGCATGGTAATTTGCTTAAATAATCCTAATATGCTAGGTATTCAAGAATAGTAAAAACTTTCTTATGAGTGCGTTGAATACTAAGAGAAGTTTGATGCTTGATGATTGTTTTGAGACATGGAGGTAGTAATATTCAAGTTGTGCTACTTGAGTAGTTGTGAATGTGAGAAGTACTTGTGTTGAAGTTTGCAAGTCCCGTAGCATGCACGTATGGTAAACGTTATGTAACAAATTTGAAACATGAGGTGTTCTTTGATTGTCCTCCTTATGAGTGGCGGTCGGGGACGAGCGATGGTCTTTTTCTACCAATCTATCCTCCTTGGAGCATGTGCGTAGTGCTTGGTTTTTGATGACTTGTAGATTTTTGCAATAATTATGTGAGTTCTTTATGACTAATGTTGAGTCCATGGATTATACGCACTCTCACCTTTCCACCATTGCTAGCCTCTTCGGTACCGTGCATTGCCCTTTCTCACATTGAAAGTTGGTGCAAACTTCGCTGGTGCATCCAAACCCCATGATATGATACACTCTTTCACACATAAACCTCCTTATATCTTCCTCAAAACAGCCACCATACCTACCTATTATGGCATTTCCATAGCCATTCCGAGATATATTGCCATGCAACTTTCCACCATTCCATTTATCATGACACGTTCATCATTGTCATATTGCTTTGCGTGATTATGTAGTTGACATAGTATTTGTGGCAAAGCCACCGTTCATAATTCTTTCATACATGTCACTCTTGGTTCATTGCATATCCCGGTACACCGCCGGAGGCATTCATATAGAGTCATACTTTGTTCTAGTATAGAGTTGTAATCATTGAGTTGTAAATAAATAGAAGTGTGATGATCATCATTTTCTAGAGCATTGTCCCAAGTGAGGAATAAAAAAATAGAGAAAGGCCAAAAAAAGAGAAGGCCCAAAAAATGAGAGAAAAAGAGAGAAGGGACAATGTTACTATCCTTTTACCACACTTGTGCTTGAAAGTAGCACCATGATCTTCATAATAGAGAGTCTCTTGTTTTGTCACTTTCATATACTAGTGGGAATTTTTCATTATATAACTTGGCTTGTATATTCCAACAATGGGCCTCCTCAAGTGCCCTAGGTCTTCGTGAGCAAGCAAGTTGGATGCACACCCACTTAGTTTCTTTTGTTGAGCTTTCATATATTTATAGCTCTAGTGCATCCGTTGCATGGCAATCCCTACTCCTTGCATTAACATCAATCGATGGGCATCTCCATAGCTCATTGATTAGCCTCGTTGATGTGAGACTTTCTCATTTTTTGTCTTCTCCACATAACCCCCATCATCATATTCTATTCCACCCATAGTGCTATATCCATGGCTCACGCTCATGTATTGCGTGAAGGTTGAAAAGGTTTGAGATTACTAAAGTATGAAACAATTGCTTGGCTTGTCATCGGGGTTGTGCATGATGAGAGCATTCTTGTGTGACGAAACTGTAGCATGACTAAACTATATGATTTTGTAGGGATGAACTTTCTTTGGCCATGTTATTTTGAGAGGACATAATTGCTTAGTTAGTATGCTTGAAGTATTATTATTTTTATGTCAATATTGAACTTTTATCTTGAATCTTTCGGATCTGAATATTCATACCACAATTAAGAAGAATTACATTGAAATTATGCCAAGTAGCATTCCACATCAAAAATTCTGTTTTTATCATTTACCTACTCGAGGACGAGCAGGAATTAAGCTTGGGGATGCTTGATACGTCTCCAACGTATCTATAATTTTTGATTGCTCCATGCTATATTATCTTCTGTTTTTCACATTATTGGGCTTTATTATACACTTTTATATTATTTTTGGGACTAACCTATTAACCGGAGGCCCAGCCCAGAATTGCTGTTTTTTGCCTATTTCAGAGTTTCGCAGAAAAAGAATATCAAATGGAGTCCAAACGGAATGAAACCTTCGGGAACGTGATTTTCGGAACGAACGTGATCCAGAGGACTTGGACCCTACGTCAAGAAAGCAACCAAGAAGCCACGAGGTAGGGGCGCGCCTACCCCCCTGGGCGCGCCCTCCACCCTTGTGGGCCCCACGGTTCTCCATCGACGTACTCCTTCCTCCTATATATACCTACATACCCCCAAACTACCAGATACGGAGCCAAAAACCTAATTCCACCGCCGCAACCTTCTGTACCCGTGAGATCCCATCTTGGGGCCTGTTCCGGAGCTCCGCCGGAGGGGGCATCGATCACGGAGGTCTTCTACATCAACACCATAGCCTCTCCGATGAAGTGTGAGTAGTTTACCTCAGACCTTCGGGTCCATAGTTATTAGCTAGATGGCTTCCTCTCTCTTTTTGGATCTCAATACAATGTTCTCCCCCTCTCTTGTGGAGATCTATTCGATGTAATCTTCTTTTGCGGTGTGTTTGTTGAGACCGATAAATTGTGGGTTTATGATCAAGTTTATCTATGAACAATATTTGAATCTTCTGAATTCTTTTATGTATGATTGGTTATCTTTGCAAGTCTCTTCGAATTATCAGTTTGGTTTGGCCTACTAGATTGATCTTTCTTGCAATGGGAGAAGTCCTTAGCTTTGGGTTCAATCTTGTGGTGTCCTTTCCCAGTGACAGTAGGGGCAACAAGGAACGTATTGTATTGTTGCCATCGAGGATAACAAGATGGGGTTTATATCATATTGCATGAGTTTATCCCTCTACATCATGTCATCTTGCTTAAAGCATTACTCTGTTCTTATGAACTTAATACTCTAGATGCATGCTGGATAGCGGTCGATGTGTGGAGTAATAATAGTAGATGCAGGCAGGAGTCGGTCTACTTGTCTCGGACGTGATGCCTATATACATGATCATGCCTAGATATTCTCATAACTATGCTCAATTCTGTCAATTGCTCAACAGTAATTTGTTCACCCACCGTAAATACTTATGCTCTGGAGAGAAGCCACTAGTGAAACCTATGGCCCCCGGGTCTATTTTCCATCATATTAATCTTCCAACACTTAGCTATTTTCGTTGCCTTTTATTTTACTTTGCATCTTTATCACAAAAATACCAAAAAATTATCTTATCATATCTATCAGATCTCACTCTCGTAAGTGACCGTGTAGGGATTGACAACCCCTTATCGTGTTGGTTGCGAGGATTTATTTGTTTGTGTAGGTGCGAGGGACTCATGTGTAGCCTCCTACTGAATTGATACCTTGGTTCTCAAAAACTGAGGGAAATACTTACGCTACTTTGCTGCATCACCCTTTCCTCTTCAAGGGAAAACCAACGCAGTGCTCAAGAGGTAGCAAGTCTCGGATAGGATAATTCGTACAAAAAGACGAATTATCCTATCCGGGGCTCCGTTCCAGAATAACTTTGGAGAGCTTCGTACCATCATGCCCCGATTACTTCCGGCTAATGATGAAGCCATGGATTTCTTCAATACTTTGACACAAGGCAACCTGTCGACCCCTCGGTGACCCTCGACCCTCGAACCCTCGGTGACCCTCGACCCTCTACCCTAACTAGTTCCCGACCCTCGCCCCCTCGAACCCTCAGCGACCCCCTCCCCCCCCCCTCATGTCAAAGTTATCGGGGAGCGGGTATATTGACCCCCCTCATGTCGAAGTTATCGAGGAGGGGGTATATCGACAATGACATACCCGATAAAAATAAGAAGAGGAAGAAGAAAAAAAAGAGGAGAAGAAGAAAGGAATAGAGGAGAAGATCGAAGAAAAAAAGAAGAAAAAAAAGAGGAGAAGAAGAAAAAATAGAAATTTCTATTTTTTCTTCTTCTCCTCTATTCCTTTCTTCTTGTCCTCTTTATTTTTCTTTTTTCCCTCTTCTTATTTATTTCTCCTCTTCTTCCTCTCCTCTTCTTCTCCTTCTTCTTCTCCTTCTTCCTCTTCTTATTTTCCTTTTTCCTCTCCTTCTTTTTCTTCTTCTTCCTTCTTAATATCACTTAGCACTTTTGCAACGATAGGGGGTGCTCCCGTGGTCTAAAATCGGTCTATGCACGATAGAAAATTTTGAAAAAAAATACATCTATGATCCCTCATACATACAATACATACATACATACATACAAGAAATACATCTAAAAAATACATATATGATCCCTCATACATACATACATACATACAAAAAATACATCTAAAAAATTAATGCATATATGATCCCTCACACATACATACCTACATCTAAATTTCTTTTATGAACAACTAAAAACATCTGAAAACAGCACATAAGAACATCTAAAAACATCTAAACAAATAGCATATATATATATAACAAAAAAATAAAGGAAAGCTAGGGGTCGAGCAGAGGGGGGCATGGCGGCGGCGGCGCCGCCGGCGGGGC
>NC_057796.1:242190707-242197638 GCF_018294505.1 Triticum aestivum | reverse complement strand
GACGGCGTCGGGGCAGGGCTCGGCGGCAACGGCGACGAGGAGCAGGGGGCGTCGGGCGGAGAAGTGATGGATTTTGGAGAAACTGCTAAGTGTTGGCTTATATAGCAAAGGCATTGGTCCCGGTTCGTGGCACCAACCGGGACTAATGCCCACCTTTAGTCCCGGTTCGTCCCACCAACCAGGACCAAAGGTCTCTTTTCAACAGTCCAAAGGGCGGGAAACAAAGACCTTTGGTCCCGGTTGGTGGCACGAACCGGGACCAAAGGAGAGTAGTCGTACCGGTTCGTCCCACCAACTGGGACCAAAGGTGGGCATTGGTCCCGGTTGGTGCCACCAACCGGGACGAAAGGGTGGCACAGCGGTGGTGTGGTGGGAGTTTAGTCCCACCTCGCTAGCTGAGAGAGCTCAGCACCTGTTTATAAGCTGCGTTGCGGCTCAGGTGTTGAGCTCCTCTCTAATATGTAGGCAGTACTTGCCTACCCTTGTCACTGCCATGTTGGGCCTATTGGGCCTGCGGGCCTGCATCCTCGCCCATGTACAGATGGGTTTCTAGTCGTATGCAGGCCGTGTGGCCCAGTAGGCGGCATTTTTTTATTTTTTCCAGTATTTTTGTTTTGTTATTTGAATTATTTATTTTCTTTTGTTTTTTGCTTTATTTTTTAATTCTCTTTTCTTTTAGGTCAGAATAATTATAAACTTTCTGTTAGTGCCATTAGTTTCCAAATTTGAATAGTTTAAATTTGAATTCTTTGAAATTTGTGTGAATCACTAGTTTGTGAATAATTTCACTATAAAAATATATTTTGAGTGATTATTTTTCCTGCTATTTAATATTATTGTGTTCTATCATTATATTTAAAAATAGATTTTGCTATTTTAGTTTCTATCAAAAAAATTCTTTATGAAAATTCTTTTTGCTACTAAAGTTTCTAACAAAAAATTCTTTATGATAATTCTTTCTGCTTTTCATGTTTTGAACAGAAAAAACTTTGATAATTTTAGTTGCGTAAATTGTATATAATTCTAGTTTAAAAATAGAAGAGGTTTATAAAAGCTTTTTAGTTGATTCCTTTTGCTATTAGAGTTTTATAAAAGTTTTTTAGATGATTTTCTTTTTGCTATTGAAGAATATTATAGTTTTGTTTTAGTTGATCATAATAGAATATTTTAATTGATTATTTTTAGTTCATTCTTTTAGCTATTAGTTCATTTTTTTTGCTATTAGTTCATTCTTTTTTATATTAGTTCATTCTTTGAGCTAAATGACCCTGAAATTGAAAAGCACTACAAATGAACTCTGAAAAGGTTGAAAGTTGGCATGGTATCATCATTTCACCCACATCGCATGTGCTAGAAGGTTAAGAGGGTTACGGGAAAAACTGGACGCACTTCATGTACAAAATGGACAATCTCTTTCGAAGTATCAGGGTTTCGGACGAAAACTCATCTGTTATAAAAGGATTTAATTTTTTTGAACTTATTTGAACTCCAGACTTTTTGTGTGTTCAAAATGCACCATTCAAAGGCACATCATCAATTTTCAACCCTTTCTGACTTCATTTGTTATTTTTCATGCATTTACTGATTTTTTTGAGCTAAATGACCCTGAAATTGAAAAGCACTACAAATGAACTCTGAAAAGGTTGAAAGTTGGCATGGTATCATCATTTCACCCAAATAGCATGTGCTGAAAAGTTGAGTGGGTTACAACAGAAGTTGAGAGGGTTACATCACTACAAACGGACAATCTCTTTCGAAGTATCATGGATATTCTAGATTAAAGGCATCATCATAATAGTCGTGGAGAGAAAGTCTTCACTTTTTCTTCGCTTCTGTCCTTTACTTATTGCGCCGTAACCTTGGATAATCTTCATCGTTTAACAGGGTGCTTGGGTCAGCCTTGACTTTGAAGGGAGGAATTTCATGAAACTTTTCATAATCTTCGGACAAGTCTGTCTTGCCCTCCACTCCCGTGATGTCTCTTTTTCCTAAAAGAACTATATTGCGCTTTGGCTCATCGTATGATGTGTTCACTTCCTTATCTTTTCTTTTTCTCGGTTTGGCAGACATGTCCTTCACATAGAAAACCTGTGCCACATCATTGGGTAGGACGAACGGTTCGTCTGTGTATCCAAGATTGTTCAGATCCACTGTTGTCATTCCGTACTGTGGGTCTACCTGTACCCCGCCTCCTGACAGATTGACCCATTTGCACTTAAACAAAGGGACCTTAAAATCATGTTCATAGTCAAGTTCCCATATGTCCACTATGTAACCATAATCTGTGTCCTTTCCCCTCTTAGTTACTGCATCAAAGCGGACACCGCCGTTTTGGTTGCTGCTCTTTTGATCTTGGGCGATCGTGTAAAATGTATTCCCATTTATCTCGTATCCTTTGTTAGTCAATACAGTCGAAGATGGAGTCCCTGGACAATGAGTACGACTCATCACAAACAGTGTTGTCACCTCTGAGACGCGTTTCCAACTAACTGCCGAAAGTCCTGATGTGTTCACATGTAATCCAGTCGTCACACTACTCCGGGTGTTTGGAGCGCAGACTATTCTTGTGTTCATCTACATACGGGGTCACCAAGGTAGAGTTCTGTAGAACTGTGTAGTGTGCTTAAGACCAAGAATGCCCGTCCCTGCATATTATTGAGTCCCCTCCAAGCGTGCCTTTTCCAGTCAGTCTCCCCTCATACCGCGATTTAGGGAGACCAATCTTATTAAGGCCAGGAATGAAGTCAACACAAAATCCAATGACATCCTCTGTTTGATGGCCCATGGAGATGCTTCCTTCTGGCCTATTGCAGTTACGAACATATTTCTTTAGGACTCCCATGAACCTCTCAAAGGGGAACATAGTGTGTAGAAATACGGGGCCCAGAATGACAATCTCATCGACTAGATGAACTAGGATATGCGTCATGATATTGAAGAAGGATGGTGGGAACACCAGCTCGAAATTGACAAGACATTGCGCCACATCACTCCTTAGCCTTGGTATGATTTCTGGATCGATCACCTTCTGAGAGATTGCATTGAGGAATGCACATAGCTTCACAATGGCTAATCGGACGTTTTCCGATAGAAGCTCCCTCAATGCAACCGGAAGCAGTTGCGTCATAATCACGTGGCAGTCATGAGACTTTAGGTTCTGAAACTTTTTCTCTGGCATATTTATTATTCCCTTTATATTCGATGAGAAGCCAGACGGGACCTTCATACTGAGCAGGCATTCAAAGAAGATTTTCTTCTCTTCTTTGGTAAGAGCGTAGCTGGTAGGACCTTCATACTGCTTTGGAGGCATGCCGTCTTTTTCGTGCAAACGTTGCAGGTTCTCCCGTGCCTCCGGTGTATCTTTTGTCTTCCCATACACGCCCAAGAAGCCTAGTAGGTTCACGCAAAGGTTGTTCGTCACGTGCATCACGTCGATTGAAGAGCGGACCTCTAGGTCTTTCCAGTAGGGTAGGTCCCAAAATATAGATTTTTTCTTCCACATGGGTGCGCGTCCCTCAGCGTCATTCGGAACAGATAGTCCGCCGGGACCCTTTCCAAAGATTACGTGTAAATCATTGACCATAGCAAGTACATGATCACCGGTACGCATGGTGGGCTTCTTCCGGTGATCTGCCTTGCCATTTAAATGCTTGCCTTTCTTTCAACATTGATGGTTGGTCGGAAGAAATCGACGATGGCCCAGGTACACATTCTTCCTGCATTTGTCCAGGTATATACTTTCGGTTCAGCTAAACAGTGCGTGCATGCGTGGTATCTCTTGTTTGTCTGTCCTGAAAGGTTACTGAGAGCAGGCCAATCGTTGATGGTTACAAACAGCAACGCATGCAGGTCAAATTCCTCCTGTTTGTGCTCATCCCACACACGTACACCTTTTCCAATCCATAGCTGTAAAAGTTATTCAACTAATGGCCTTAGGTACACATCAATGTCGTTGTCGGGTTGCTTAGGGCCTTGGATGAGAACTAGCATCATAATGAACTTCTGCTTCATGCATATCCAAGGAGGAAGGTTGTACATACATAGAATCACGGGTCAGGTGCTGTGATTGCTGCTCTGCTCCCCGAAAGGATTAATGCCATCCGCGCTTAAACCAAACCATACGTTCCTTGGGTCACCTGCAAACTCAGGCCGGTACTTTCTCTTAATTTTTCTCCACTGCGACCCGTCAGCGGGCGCTCTGAACTTCCTGTCTTTCTTACGGTCCTCACTGTGCCATCGCATCAACTTGGCATGCTCTTTGTTTCTGAACAGTCGTTTCAACCGTGGTATTATAGGAGCATACCACATCACCTTCGCAGGAACCCTCTTCTTGGGGGACTCGCCGTCAACATCACTAGGGTCATCTCGTCTCATCTTATACCGCAATGCACCGCATACCGGGCATGCGTTCAAATCCTCGTACACACCGCGGTAGAGGATGCAGTCATTAGAGCATGCATGTATCTTCTGCACCTCCAATCCTAGAGGGCATATGACCTTCTTTGTTGCGTACGTACTGTCGGGCAATTCGTTATCCTTTGGAAGCTTCTTCTTCAATATTTTCAGTAGCTTCTCGAATCCTTTATCAGGCACAGCATTCTCTGCCTTCCACTGCAACAATTCCAGTACGGTACCGAGATTTGTGTTGCCATCTTCGCAATTGGGGTACAACCCTTTTTTGTGATCATCTAACATGCGATCGAACTTCAGCTTCTCCTTTTCACTATCGCACTGTGTCCTTGCATCAACAATGACCCGGCGGAGATCATCATCGGGCACAATATCGTCTGGTTCCTCTTGATCTTCAGCAGCTTCCCCCGTTGTAGCATCACCGTATTCCGGGGGCACATAGTTGTCATCGTCCTCTTCTTCTTCGATGTCTTCCATCATAACCCCTATTTTTCCGTGCCTGGTCCAAACATTATAGTGTGGCATGAAACTCTTATAAAGCAGGTGGGTGTGAAGGATTTTTCGGTCAGAGTAAGACTTCGTATTCCCACATATAGGGCATGGACAGCACATTAAACCATTCTGCTTGTTTGCCTCAGCCACTTCGAGAAAATTATGCACGCCCTTAACGTACTCGGAGGTGTGTCTGTCACCGTACATCCATTGTCGATTCATCTGCGTGCATTACATATAATTATGTGTGTCAAAAACCATTACAGATTCACATGGATAGATAAGTGACCAAATTAATAGAAGTTCATCATCACATTAAAACCAAAGTACATACATAGTTCATTGAACAACATATAGCTCTCGAGAGCATCTAATTAAACCATAGATTGAAACTATGTAAAACCTTTCAATGCAACAACAAATGCGATCATAATTACAACCAAGGTAACAATTGATCCAACGGCATAATGATACCAAGTCTCGGTATGAATGGCATATTTTCTAATCTTTCTAATCTTCAACCGCATTGCGTCCATCTTGATCTTGTGATCATCGACGACATCCGCAACATGCAACTCCAATATCATCTTCTCCTCCTCAAATTTTTTATTTTTTCTTTCAAATAATTGTTTTCTTCTTCAACTAAATTTAACCTCTCGACAATAGGGTCGGTTGGAATTTTCGGTTCAACTACCCCCTAGATAATAAAATCTATGTCAACTTGATGGGCATAATTGTCATAAACAGTAAATGAACCAAATAGTTATAAAAGATAATATATACCACATCCGAATCATAGCCAGGACGAGGGCCGACGGGGGCGGATACCAAAACCATCGACTATATAATAACAAGCAATAATAAAAGTAAGAAAATTAGACAAGTATCTATTTAAAGTAAGAATTTTTTTCTTCAGAAGAAGATAAGAATAAGAGGCTCACCACGGTGGTGCCGGCGACGAGATCGGCGCGGGCGATCGACGGCGGTGAAAACGGGGACGGGACGTGACGGACTACTAAACCTAGACAAATCTCGGGAAAAATGGAGCTTGGAGGTCGAGCTTCGAAAGTAGAAAGCTTAAGTAGTGTGGCTCGGGCATTTCATCGAACACCTCATGTGCATAGGAGGTGAGCTAGAGCACCACAAAGCTCTTCCCCCGCCGGCCAGAAAAAACAGAGCACTGTGGAGTGCTCTGCTCGCGGGCGAGGGGTATATATAGACAACTCATTGGTCCCGGTTCATGGCTGGAACCGGGACTAAAGGCCCCCTTCTGTCCCGGTTCTGGGCACGAATCGGGACCAATGGCTATGGGCCAGGAGCGAGGGCCATTGATCCTGGTTCGTGCCTAGAACCGGGACAAATGCCTCCCGAGACCCGGCCGGTCCCGTGGGCGCACGAACCAGGACGTATGCCCCATGGGTCCCGGTTCGTGACAGAACCAGGACTAATGGGCTGGCCAAGCCTCAACCAGAGTCCTGTTTTTTCTACTATTGCGTAGCCATAGAAGAAAACCAAACTAGGTGAAAAAATACAAGAGTGGAGGGGAGGATAAGAAGAACATCCGTGCATATACAAGCGGCCAGGTAGATATCACGTAGTACTACGCCCGAGACCCGGAGAGTACCTACAGGAGCACGGCCGAAGCCTCCATAGCGCCAACAGCGCTCGACTGCCTGTCAAGACAGCGACCGGTGCATGCTGGGTCGAGACGGTCGACCGACCGTGCGATTAAGTACGGCGTTCAGACACCTCCAAAATCTAAACGCCTCGCATTATTATAATTACTAGCAAAAGAGCCCGTGCGTTGCAATGGGAGAGAAAACATAACACACGCTCTTTACTTAACAACCATCACTCAAGACCACAATAGGTTCATCTTCTTTATTTTTGCGAGGCATCATATTTGTGTTGCCGCTTATCCTCCTTCTCACCCTCGCCGGTGATGGCCTCGGTGTTCACACAAAACAACAAAAAACGTGTGTTGAATATGGTTAGTCCTAAGGCGTCTCTCTTTCCCTCTCTCCTCCAT
>NC_057796.1:242170056-242190569 GCF_018294505.1 Triticum aestivum | reverse complement strand
TCTCTCACTCTCGCCATGAGAAATCTGTTGTTTTCCCCTGCGACATTTTTCAGAGGTATGCATGTGTAGTTATCGATGTTTTCTTTTCCCTATATGGTTATAGTGGGGTGTTTATTTGCAATCTGGATCGCCGCCGGTATAAAAAAAAAGATCTTGCGCTATAAATTATAAGTTTGCTTCCATAAAAATATTTCAAAAATATTTAACAGGTAAAATTAACATCATATTTAGATTCCACACATTTTTTAATAAAATTTCATATATAATACGTTAAAATCGAAGTTACGGTTTAAAAGATACAGATAATTTAGAAAATTATTTGGTTTGACTCAAATATATTCCAAAATAATATTTAAAAATACTTAACAGGTAAAAATAATCTCATATTCATATTCTACATATTTTTCTAATCAAATTTCATACATAACATGTTCAAATCGGAGTTACGGTCTAAAAGATATGGACGATTTTAAAAAGCATTTGTTTGACTTAAATATGATCCGCCGATGAATTACCTAAAACAACAGGGGGGTTTCGAAAAATGTAAAATAACGGTTCGGGTGTGACTTAAATCCGGACGGCGGGTTGAATTCTTAGAAATAGAGAGATTTTTCTGAAAAATGTCATGACGGACGAAAGAAACCCATTTTGTTTTATTATTAGGTAAAGATAAGGATAAAGATTTTTTTTCGAGGTACCTCGCATTATTATTTAGTCAGCTAACATAACAGGCAGGGACGGGCTGGCCTGGCCTTGTCGTCTCTCCGCAGATGATCATCGTCGCTCGACTCATCCGTCAGCCGTCGTGTACGTACCGGCCACAGCTGCTGCTCAACGTACGCTACTACCGATTGATTACTAATAATTGGTTAGATAGCTGCTAAGGTCTAGCTGGCACCCAGGTTTGGGATTAGACCGTATGTATTACTAGTCGATCCTTGTAATGATAAGCGGCCTCTCACACGCCCAGGAGCTGCTATATATATGCGTGTGTAACAACGCGATCACGCAAAGGCCGCCATATGTGGATGTTATGATGACCCTCCACGAGAAAACACGACCGGGAACTCATGCATGCATGTCTCGTTCAGACGTTGATGCTATGCCTTACCTACCACCGCTTGATGACATGACATATTCCTTTTCAGAAATTACCACGGGTGGTTCAAAGACACCGTATGTACTGTCGATCAATGCTGTGTTTCGAATACGAGAGATTCACTAGCAGATTGCACTAATGCGGTACACTAATCATCAAATGCACTCACCAGATTAAGCTACCGACTGACGGCAGGTGGCTGCAGCTGCGCTGCCGAGATGCGGACACTTGCATGTCGGCACAGGCAGATCCTTAAAGCCGCAGAGGATCCTGGGCCACATTGGTGGACCGAGGCCGTGCCAGGGAAAGGTCTACCGGGCCCGCGCGCACAGCGGGAGTGTTTGATGCAGCCACGTGGTGGGCCCGTCTCCACGTCTCCTCCGACGCGGCCCGCGTAGCCTCGAGCCCCGGCTCCAACCGCTCGGCTCGGTCGGCTCCACGATTAAATTCAGGCTCCGCTTAACCCCGAAACGGAAAACAGACCCGGGTGTACTGTTACGGTACGGGAACAGTAAGGACACGTTTTATCTTTCTTTTTTTAAATTAGCACATATTTGATTAAACAAACAGGTTACAAATAGTACATATGTGGTCATTACCAGAGACATACATAGATGTCTTGAATATTGCATCAAAGATTCTGTATTAGACTTCGTATTATAGCCCTATTGTGTAAACCATACCTTATTAATATTGGACTTGTATGTCATCAATATATATATATGTGATAGGCCACCCCTTTGAGGGTTGAGCCAGTTCCCCCAAAATCTACGTTTTACATGGTATCGAGTCTAACCTAGGTCCTCTACCTCCACCCCACCTACCGCCGCCGCACCAAAACCCTAAACCCTAGGGCTGCCGCCGCCGGCGCCATGACCGCTTCTGCTTCGGGCGCCGCCAGCTCCGGGTCTATTCCCGCGTTGCTTGCCGCCCTCCTCAACCTCCTACCTCCCCTGGCTCCGCCAGTGCCTCAGTTCTTCGGCACCACCGCCGTCGGCTCCCTGTTTTCAGCGCCGGTCCCACCGTCACCGCCCGCGACGGCCTCAGCACCAGCCGCGCCGCCGCCGCCCACGATGGCCTCCTCTGGATCCTCCTCGACACTCGCCGTCATCCCGGCGACCTCAGGGGAGACGCTGCCCGCGGAGTCACCCGCGGCCGTGATCCCGATCGTCCCCGCGCCGCCACCCGCGGCATCGATCGCGGTCGTGGATCCCGTCGCGGCTCCGCCGCCAATCGTCCCTGCTGCTGGCGCAATCACGCCCACCGGGCCGTTCCACTTCGACAACTTGATCGCCATCCGACTCACGCCGGACAACTACTTGTTCTAGCGCGCCAAGGTTCTACCGCTGCTACGCAGCCGGTCTCTCCTAGGGTTTGTTGATGGTTCGCTACCGTGTCCTCCGCAGGTCATCCCTACCGTCCACGGCCCGGCCATCAACCCGAAACACCGTATGTGGGTGCAGCAGGACCAGGCGATCCTCTCTGCCATCCAGGGTTCCCTCGGCGACGGGGTCGCTGGCCTTTGTCTCTTCGCCGCCACCTCCATGGACGCCTGGACGACCATGGAGCACGCCTTTGCCCAGGTCTCTACCTCCCGCTCAATGGCCCTTCACAGCGAACTCGCCGACATCAAGAAGATGGACTCCTCCGCTACGACCTACTTCAACAAGATGAAGGTGTTGGCGGACACGCTCACCTCTATTGGTCGGCCGCTTAGCGACGAGGAGTTCGCCGGCTTCGTCATCAAAGGCCTCGACGCCGACTACGACAATCTCGCCGAGGCCGTCCACAATGCCAAGCCAGCGATGCCTCCTCACGAGCTCTACTCACGCCTCCTCTTCACCGAGCAACGCGTCGAGGCTCGTCGCTCCTCCGCCACCATCACCGCCCAGCCGGCGGCCTTCTGGGCCTCTCGCGGCCAGCACCCACCTCCCCCGTCACCTGGCAAGGCAGCCCCACCCCTGCATCCACCTTGGGTGGGGGCCCTAACACTAGGGTGGTGTGCCAGCTATGTGGTCGTGAACGCCATGTCGCCTCCAAGTGTCACCGCCGCTTTCAGAGGAGCTTCCTTGGCATCAGCAACGACGGCAAGGGCAACGAGCGCCAGTTTTCCATGGCAGACTTTGGTCCTCCCGCCGCCGCCCCGGCTGCCCACATCGCTGCCGCCCCGTCTGCCCACATCTGTAGGATCGGAAGTATGTCTAGAGGGGGGTGATTAGACTACTTGACCAAATAAAAATCTAGTCTTTTCCCAATTTTAGTTCTTGGCAGATTTTAGCAACTTAGCACAAGTCAAGCAATCAACCTACACATGCAATTCTAAGAGTATAGCAGCGGAATGTAAAACAATTGCATATGAAGGTAAAGGGATGAGTTTGAGGGAGCAAACTCAATGTTGACACGGAGATTTTTTATCCGTGGTTCCGATAGGTGGTGCTATCGTACATCCACATTGATGGAGACTTCAACCCACGAAGGGTAACGGTTGCGCGAGTCCACGGAGGGCTCCACCCACGAAGGGTCCACGAAGAAGCAACCTTGTCTATCCCACCATGGCCGTCGCCCACGAAGGACTTGCCTAACTAGGGTAGATCTCCACGAAATAGGCAATCTCCTTGCCCTTACAAACTCCTTGGTTCAACTCCACAATCTTGTCGGAGGCTCCCAAGTGACACCTAGCCAATCTAGGAGACACCACTCTCCAAGAAGTAACAAATGGTGTGTTGATGATGAACTCCTTGCTCTTGTGCTTCAAATGATAGTCTCCCCAACACTCAACTCTCTCTCATAGGATTGGATTTGGTAGAAAGAAGATTTGAGTGGAAAGCAACTTGGGGAAGGCTAGAGATCAAGATTTATGTGGTTGGAATGGAATATCTTGAACTCAACACAAGTGTAGGTGGTTCTCTCTCAGAAAATATGTACTGGAAGTGTAGGCATGTTCTGATGGCTCTCTCCACGAATGAAGAGTGGGTGGAGGGGTATTTATAGCCTCCACACAAAATCTAACAGTTACACACAAATCACCAAACTCAGTGGGACCGATTCAAAGAACTCGGTCAGACCGATTTGGTTCATAATGTGAACGTTAGGATTCTCGGTGGGACCGACATGTCAACTCGGTGGGACCGACGTCATTAGGGTTAGGGCATAACGTAATCTCGGTGAGACCGATTACACAAACTCGGTGAGTCCGATTTTGGTAATAGCCAAACAGAGAGTTGGTCAGGCAAACTCGGTGGGACCGATTCGCTCATCTCGGTTGGACCGAAACGTTACGAAGGGAAACAGAGAGTTTGCAACCCCATCTCGGTGAGATCGAGATCCCTATCGGTGAGACCGAATTGATTAGGGTTTCTGGCAGTGGCTATGTCAACTGAACTCGGTGGCTCCGGATAGAAAGAATCGGTGGGGCCGAGTTGGACTATTTGGTTTAGGACATATGTGGATATGAGAAAGTAGTGGAGGGTTTTGGAGCAAATCACTAAGCATTTTGAGCAAGAATCTCATTAAGCAATACCTCGTCCCTTCTTAATAGTATTGGCTTTTCCTATAGACTCAATGTGATCTTGGATCACTAAGATGAAAAATGTAGACTCTTGTGCTTTGAGCTTGAGCCAATCTTTTGTCCTTAGCATTTTGAAGGGTACACTTCCTAATCCATGCCATGCCAAACATTGAGCTTTCCTGAAATATTTATCTTGGAATAGCATTAGCTCAATGAGTTATATGTTGTTAGGAATTACCAAAACCACCCAGGGATAGTTGCACTTTCAGTCTCCCCTTTTTGGTAATTGAGGACAACATATAGATCAAAGCTTTGACAAATGATAAATAAGATTGAAAAACATCGTCGCTTTGAGAAGTATGTGATAAGCAAGAGCTCCCCCTAAATTTGTGCATTATTTAAGATTTGCTTTTGAATGCAAATGCACAATCGATTAGGATCATGGGTTACTCTTCCATGTCACATACATCTTGGTGGAGCGCTCAAAATGATAGAGATTAAAAGCATGCACTCATCACCAAGCAAAGTGAATGATCATAATAGGATATGAGAGAGAGCATTATCCAACAAGCATTAAGGGTAGCATATGATCAAACACTTGACCAAATAAGTATCTCACAAGGACACAAAGTAGTATCACAGAAGCACGCAGTAAAGTTTCAAACCAACCAAAAAGTGTGCAAAGAGAGATAAAAACCAACACACTCTCTCTCAAAGCCTATGATCTATACATTTTTCTCCCCCTTTGGCAACAAGTTACCAAAAAGTTTGAAAATGCATAGTGCTAAACGACTCTTAGGCTTGATCTTCGGGAGGTGGTGTTGAGAGAACCCAAGGACGAAAGCTTCTGATGAAGTGGTTGGAGCTGGTGGAGTAGCTGCTGGAGTTGGAACTGGAGTTGTAGCTGCTGGTGCTGATGCTGTAGCTCTAGTGTCTGTCACTGGCACTGCAGCAGATCTCTGTCCTCTGGGCACTCTAGCAAATGCATCTGTGGTAGACTTGCCCTTCTTCTCCTCTGCTTCCTCCTGAAGTTGCTCAACTGCAGTTTGGATCTCTGTGATCTTGACATCAAGGTCATAGAATTTTGTCTCAACAATCCTTTCCAAGCTCTTCTGGTTCTTGGTCAGGGTGGCCAGGCCCTGCTCAATCCTCAGAGTGGATTGGATCAGATATCCAAGCTGGTCTTGCTTGCTCTTCAAGAATACCTGAGATGCCTCTTCCACAGTTGGCATCTTTGCAGCCTTCTCAGCTTTAGCTTTGGCTTTCTTCTCTTGTGCTTGCACAGATGATGGTTCATTCTCAGTCATGACAACTGTGTTGTCCTCAAATTCAGGATAGATGGGTAGATGCTCCTTGTCCAAGATGTACTTGCCCTTGCCCATCTTTGAGTTGATGAGCTCCTGGATGTGTGGGCCATATCCACAACTTCTCTTCTGATCAGCTGCAGTCCTCTTGATTGTTTCCATAATCAGGCTCATAACCTTGAACTTTTGTGGGACATCAAATATGTGCAGCAAGTTGATAGCATGTCCTCTGATCATCTTGTGATCACCTGACTTGGGTAGAAGTGTGTGCCTCAGAATCCAATTGATTGTTGGCAGACTAGACAACAAGTAGTGTACAGATCCAAACTTATGTGTGTCCAAAGCATCATTAGGGATCTCTTTGTACATATTTGCCATAGAGTTGTGGTCTTTCTTCTTCTTGGCATAGACGTCCAAGTCATCCTCATGTTCCTCAGGAGCATTTATGAGTTTTGCCCATTCTTCAACTGTAGACTGGTACCTAGTACCCTCAGACATCCACACAATCCTTCCATCTGGATAGAAGTGGGCAGTGGAGTAAAACTGCATAATGAGCTCATCATTCCACTTGATGAACTTCTGAGCCACAAACTCATCAACTCCACATGCCTTGAAGCTGTCATATACACCAGGGAAGTGATCCTCATTTTCCTTAATGAATTTCCAATCAACCCATCTCATGTCACACACTATGGGCTTCTTGTCAAGTAAGACAGTCTCATAGAAGTCCTGCTGTTCCTTAGTGTGGAATCTGTAGTCCACAGCAGTCCTTCTCCTGGTGGCATGTGGATCAGACTCTCTCCATAGCCTCAATCCTGAATCCTTCCTGATTTTCATGTTCTCTGCAACTGGGTGTGCATCATTGTGATCAGGGATCTTGGGCTTCAGCTTTCTCAAAATGACAGAATCATCTTCTTCTTCTTCAGCAGCTTGAGGCACTGGGGCCTTGTTCTTCTCCTCAGCAGGGATGTTCCTAGTGCTCCTCTTGGTTTTTGGCTTTGGAGCTGGAGCAGCAGCCTTGGGAGCAGCTTTGGGCTTAGATGAAGCAGCCCCTGATCTGATTGCATCTCCCATGAGCTTTTGAGCTTTGGGTGCTGGTGCAGCATCCTCTTCCTCTTCCTCTTCAGAATCTTTCCTCATTGAGGGCTTCCCAAGAACTCTAGCAGTAGTGGTTCTGGCCCTCTTCTTCTTCTTATCCTCACCAGCTGCTTCTTCTTCAGATTCAATAGTGAACTTCATAGTTTCACCCGTGGCAACTTTTCTTGGCTTAGACATGGGCTGTCTTCCTGCTGGCCTCTTTGTTTTCAGACCTGGCTTAGTTGCAACAGCTGAGCCATACTCTTTCTTCAGCACTTTCTTCTTTGAAGTGGCTTCATCTTCAACAGCCACATAGTCTTCATCCTCAGAGTCAGAAGTTCTCTTCTTCCTTGACCTGGTGGCAGCTTTTGGCAAGTTGCTTGGAGTGCTCCTGCTGCCTTCATCATAGCTGCTAGAGGGACTAGTGCCCTCACTCAACTGAACCTGTTCCTCTGACTTGTTCTGGCTGTCACTTTGGTCAGACATCTTGCAGGCAAACTGTCAGCAGACCCTGTGAATAGGTTATAGATGAGGTAGAGTAGATGAGCATCACAAAGCACAGGAGTTTTGCAAAACAGATGACTTAAAAACTTAGTTTTAGTTCTTCACAGAAAGCATTTCGGATCTACCGATTTGTAATCTCGGTGATACCGAAGCAGCTTTTGGAACCTAAACTAGTGAACTCGGTCAGACCGAGTCACAGTTTGGTGGTACCGAGACTGCTAGGGTTTCACAGAGAATCGAACTCGGTCACACCGATTTGCAGTTTTCAGTCGGACCGAAAATGCCTGTGCTCTGGCCTAAGCCAAAATCGGTGAGACCGATTTCTACAACTCGGTCGGTCCGAGATGAATTCGGTGGAGACCTAACCCTAAATTTTCAAACCAAAACTAATCTACGGGACGTTTTCGCTAGACATGATGATTTCAATTGTGGCAAGAAACATGGCAAAGCAATGTGCTAAGAATCGGAGTAAAAGATTAGCACAATGATCAAGTCCGTACCCTAGTGCGGAGACGAACTTGCTACGGTGGCAACGGCGGAGAAGATTTCCGTTGACGGCGGCGGAGACCAGCGGCGGGAGGTCGCTGGCGACGAGAGGACGATCCGGAGACCAGAGGAGGCAGAGTAGGTTACGCGCGGGCAAAGGGGTTCGGAGAAATTTCCAAATTTTGACCCAACGGTATATATAACCTGACCCTGTCGGTGTGACCGAGTGGAACGACTCGGTGGCACCGAGATGCAAAACTGCAAGCAGTTACTACAACTCGGTGTGACCGAAATGTTCTAATCGGTTGCACCGAGATTGAAAACCCTAGATCAACTTGGTGACTCGGTAGGACCAAAAAGGATGAATCGGTCAGACCGAGATGCACAAAGAGGTTTTGGAGGTTTAAGTCTATGACGAATCGGGATCTCCGAGTGCTCCTCACACAGAGTGGTTCGAATCTGACTTGATCAAACTTTGTGATGTAGCATGAATAGAGTTTGAGACGAGAAAAGCATAGATAGCTAGAGGGTGTTCTTAGGCATTCTTGTCCATCCATTTGGCAAAAGAGAAAGAGCCAAACAATCAAAGCAACAAATGGATGTCCTTGAATGAGTAAAATATGCAACCAACATGCTCACACAATAAAATGGCAAATGAAATATGTGACAAAGCATGCACAAACATTCTAGCATCTATCAAGCAATTGGCGATGACTAGGTCATCTATATATGAGTATATTGACTTAGGAGTCAAATGAGAACATTTGATCATAGGTCATACTCATCGTTTAAGCACAAGTGGGGTTACCACTTTTACATAAAGCATTGTTGTGTTCACACCATTAGAGTAAAGCTCCCCCTAGATGTGATATCCCCCCTAAGAGGGATGAACTAACCTTGGGTTTTGTCGATGATGACTTCATGTAGGTGTTGAAGATGTAGTTGCTCAATGTTGATGTAGATCATTTGGAGCAATCCTTTGGAGTGAGTTGCACTTTCAATACCTACACGGGTTAGTCCCACAAGGAACAAACAAGGATATTCATAGACATAGAGTGACGCACACACAAGATGATGTCCATGAAGTCATTAGGTTACCTTGTCCCTTGTCTTACCAACAAGAGGGTTTGTGACTCCTTGAACTAGTGCAAGATATGGAAGTTGTTTGCACTTGTCCTTGCCAAAATGATAGGAGTGAAGTATGTTGGCGGAGTCACCCTCAAGAACTCTCTAGTTCTTCTTCTTCTGGATTCACACCATCTTGATGGGAACCCTTGGAGTCGTAGTTGTACTTGATGAAGTGGACTTGATGTAGTCTTGGGAACCCACTTGACCAAGGCCTTAGGTGCTTCTTCAAATGCATCAATTTCCTCTTGAAGCTTATCCTTGCCTTTTGCTTGTGGTCTTGTGGTGGAAGATCATCTTGAGCTTGTGTTCCTTTGAAAGAAGTAGGATCATACTTCTCTTGTTGAGGAACAAACTTCGTCTTGGGGTATCGATCTTCTTCCCACTCAACTCCACTGGCATCGAACTTCCGTTCAAAACCAACACCTTGATTCTTCCGGTGTCTTCCTTGCTTGCGCACAATTTCCTCAAATTGCTTACTTCCGGCAAGACTCTTGTAAACACCTTTCTCTATGATTCCCTTCAATAAGCTATTTTCTTGCTCAAGTGTAACTTGGCTAAGAGAATCATTAGTGGAATCAAGATAACTACTAGAAGCACCAACATTTGATTTAGTATGATTGTTGTTACTACTAGATGAAGAATATTTCTTGTTCTTGTTGCTAGATTTAACTTGTGGCATGTAAGTAGACAAGAGTAAACGCTTGGCAATGTAAGAAGAACTTTTATTGCGAAGATCATCATTGATTGCCTTTAAAAACTCATGCTCTTGCTCAAGGTTGAGCTTTTCAAAGCGTAGCTTATCATGAGTCTTTAAAAGTTCTCGATGATTTTCCAAGGTAGTTTCATGAGCTAACTTAAGAGTGTTTAGTTCTTGAGTTAGACGCTCAATCTTCTTCTTATCATCATCATTCGTTTTATCTTGATTAGCATGATTAATTGACGTTTCATCATAGTTTTCATCACTAGAGTTGTCAACAAGTAAATCATCATCACCTAGCAAATCATCTTCATCACTATTGAAATCAACATACTCGAGATGTGTTACCTTTGGACCTTTGGCCATGAAGCATCTTCCAATTCCTTCATTTGGTGAGTCAAATATGTCATAGGAGTTGGTTGACACAAGTGCTAGACCGGCAACACCTTCATCTCGAGTATATTCGGAGTCGGAGTGATAACTTCTTTCGGAGTGATTGTCAGAGTCGGAGCCGGATACCCATTCACCAACATGAGTTTTATGTCTTCTTTTTGTGTAGCTCCTTGATGACTTTTCCTTTCTTTCCGAATCCTTGCTTCTCTGAGAGGGTCTTCGTTCATAACAATCATCTCTACTCCTCCTTTCTCTTGGTGGTGATTCTTCTCTTCTACTCCTTTTGGGAGAATATTCTCTTCTTTTGTAGGGGGGCGTACACTCATTGGAGTAGTGTCCGGGTCTTCCACAATTGTAGCAATTACGCTCATGACTAGAAGATCTTTTGTCATTGTAGGACCTTGACTTGGAACTTCTTTCTTTGCTTCTACTCTTGTAGAACTTGTTGAAGTTCTTTACCATTAGGCTCAATTCTTCATTGAAGGTTTGTTTCTCACTTGAAGATGTGGGAGTATCACATGAGGCTTTGTAAGCACCACTTGACTTGTTGTGAAGCTCTTCCTTATCCTTGAGTGACATCTCATGAGCAACAATTCTTCCAATGACTTCCGTTGGCTTGAGATCTTTGTAATTGGGCATCATTTGGATCAGTGTGCACACAGTATCATATTTTCCATCCAAGGCTCTTAGGATCTTCTTGATGATGAATTTGTCGGTCATCTCTTCACTTCCTAAGCCGGCAATCTCATTTGTGATGAGAGCAAGCCTAGAGTACTTTTCAGTGACACCTTCACCATCCTTCATTTTGAACTTGTCAAGTTGACTTTGAAGCACATCCAATTTGGATTCCTTGACGGAGTCGGTACCTTCGTGCATATCAATCAAAGTATCCCAAATTTCCTTTGCATTCTCAAGACAACTGATTTTGTTGAATTCTTCGGGGCACAATTCGTTGAAGATAATATCACAAGCTTGAGCATTGTATTGTAGGATCTTCAACTCTTTCACGGTAGCTTCACGGTTCAGTTCTCTCCCATCAAAGAATTCACCTTGCAAGCCAATACACACAATAGCCCAAACGGCGGGGTTATGAATATGCATTTTCATCTTATACTTCCAACTAGCAAAATTAGTGCCATCAAAGTAAGGACCTCTACGTTGGTAATTTCCCTCGCTAGACGCCATACTCTCCTAGGTTGTTAAACCAAGGCTATGACCACCAAAAGATATGGAGATCAAAGCAAATGGAGACCAAAGCTCTGATACCACTTGTAGGATCGGAAGTATGTCTAGAGGGGGTGATTAGACTACTTGACCAAATAAAAATCTAGTCTTTTCCCAGTTTTAGTTCTTGGCAGATTTTAGCAACTTAGCACAAGTCAAGCAATCAACCTACACATGCAATTCTAAGAGTATAGCAGCGGAATGTAAAACAATTGCATATGAAGGTAAAGGGATGAGTTTGAGGGAGCAAACGGAATGTTGACACGGAGATTTTTTAGCCGTGGTTCCGATAGGTGGTGCTATCGTACATCCACGTTGATGGAGACTTCAACCCACGAAGGGTAACGATTGCGCGAGTCCACGGAGGGCTCCACCCACGAAGGGTCCACGAAGAAGCAACCTTGTCTATCCCACCATGGCCGTCGCCCACGAAGGACTTGCCTAACTAGGGTAGATCTTCACGAAGTAGGCGATCTCCTTGCCCTTACAAACTCCTTGGTTCAACTCCACAATCTTGTCGGAGGCTCCCAAGTGACACCTAGCCAATCTAGGAGACACCACTCTCCAAGAAGTAACAAATGGTGTGTTGATGATGAACTCCTTGCTTTTGTCCTTCAAATGATAGTATCCCCAACACTCAACTCTCTCTCATAGGATTGGATTTGGTAGAAAGAAGATTTGAGTGGAAAGCAATTTGGGGAAGGCTAGAGATTAAGATTTATGTGGTTGGAATGGAATATCTTGAACTCAACACAAGTGTAGGTGGTTCTCTCTCAGAAAATATGTACTGGAAGTGTAGGCATGTTCTGATGGCTCTCTCCACGAATGAAGAGTGGGTGGAGGGGTATTTATAGCCTCCACACAAAATCTAACAGTTACACACAAATCACCAAACTCGGTGGGACCGATTCAAAGAACTCGGTCAGACCGATTTGGTTCATAATGTGAACGTTAGGATTCTCGGTGGGACCGACATGTCAACTCGGTGGGACCGATGTCATTAGGGTTAGGGCATAACATAATCTCGGTGAGACCGATTACACAAACTCGGTGAGTTCGATTTTGGTAATAGCCAAACAGAGAGTTGGTCAGGCAAACTCGGTGGGACCGATTCGCTCATCTTGGTTGGACCGAAACGTTACGAAGGGAAACAGAGAGTTTGCAACCCCATCTCGGTGAGACCGAGATCCCTATCGGTGAGACCGAATTGATTAGGGTTTCTGGCAGTGGCTATGTCAACTGAACTCGATGGCTCCGGATAGAAAGAATCGGTGGGGCCGAGTTGGTCTATTTGGTTTAGGACATATGTGGATATGAGAAAGTAGTGGAGGGTTTTGGAGCAAATCACTAAGCATTTTGAGCAAGAATCTCATTAAGCAACACCTCATCCCTTCTTAATAGTATTGGCTTTTCCTATAGACTCAATGTGATCTTGGATCACTAAGATGAAAAATGTAGAGTCTTGTGCTTTGAGCTTGAGCCAATCTTTTGTCCTTAGCATTTTGAAGGGTCCACTTCCTAATCCATGCCATGCCAAACATTGAGCTTTCCTGAAATATTTATCTTGGAATAGCATTAGCTCAATGAGCTATATGTTGTTAGGAATTACCAAAACCACCCAGGGATAGTTGCACTTTCAACATCGCCGCCAAGGGCAAGGACCCGCGCGTCGAGCAGGGATACACACCATCCTACCCTGTTGATCCAGCCTGGTACATGGACACCGGCGCCACGGATCACATGACGAACGAGCTCAACAAACTCTCCACCTACCAGACCTACTACGGGCATGATCAGGTTCACACCGCCAATGGTGTAGGTATGCCCATCTCTCATATTGGCCAAGCATCTCTTTTAGCTAGTCATCCCTCTAGGCAGCTTCATCTTCGTAATGTTTTACGGGTACCCTTGGTAACTCGTAATCTTTTATCTGTCCCTAAGCTCATCCTTGATAATCATGTCCTATGTGAATTTCACCCTTTTAATCTTTTTGTTAAGGATCGAGCAACCCGGGACGTTCTGCTTAGTGGCCGGTTGAGCCAAGGGTTGTACCGTTTGGAGGATCCATCCGCCCCGTGCGTCTTCAGCGGTGTTCGTGTGTCGCCTTCCCAGTGGCACTCTCGCTTTGTTCACCCCGCCACACCCATCGTTCGCCACATAATCCACTGTCATGATCTGCCATTAGTGTCTAGCAATAGAGAGATGACTGTGTGTGATGCTTGTCAGCAAGGCAAGAGTCATCAGCTACCTTTCGTTTCATCTACTAGAGAAGTAAAGAACCCTCTTGAAATTGTGTTTTCTGATGTGTGGGGTCCGACACAAACATCTGTTAGTGGTCACAACTATTATGTCAGTTTTGTTGATGCCTATAGTCGCTTCACTTGGCTTTATCTTCTTAAGCGCAAATCTGATGTGTTTGATATATTCATACAGTTTCAATTGCATGTTGAACGTCTACTCCAGCATAAAATTATCCATGTTCAATCAGATTGGGGGGGGGGGCAAATATCGCAACCTCAACACCTTCTTTAATAAGCTTGGGATCTCTCATCGTTTATCATGCCCGCATACACATCAGCAGAATGGCGCTATTGAGCGCAAACATCGCCATATAGTTGAGACCGGCCTCACACTTCTTGCTCATGCTTATGTACCCTTTCGTTTTTGGAGTGATGCTTTTGCTACCGCATGTTTTCTCATTAACAGGTTACCTACGCGTGTTCTTAATATGAAAACTCCGATTGAGCTTCTCTTAGGTGAAACTCCTGACTATACCTTTTTAAAGGTGTTCGGGTGTGCCTGTTGGCCTCATCTTCGTCCTTATAATGATCGCAAACTTGAGTTTCGCTCCAAAAAGTGTGTGTTCTTAGGGTATAGTTCTCTCCATAAAGGCTACAAGTGTCTCCATGTCCCAACCAATCGAGTCTACATATCTCAGGATGTTATTTTTGATGAGACCGTCTTCCCCTTTTCTGCCATGCCTCAGTCATCCACCACAACACGATCTATGCATTCATCTCCTCTTATGCCTGGCCAATTTGAAGATGTTGCATATTCGCATGTGTTGTTACCTAATAATGGTGCAGGAATTGGACGTGGAGCTCGCCTGGAACTCCTCCCTAACGGACCCGCTACGTCGCCTGTGGTGCACGACGATCAGCCGGTGCATGCACCGCCTCCCGCCCTCGACCCTGCACCGGGTGCCCCATCTCCAACCGCGCCTGGGCCGGAGCCCATGCTGGCTACTTCGACCGGGCCAGAGCCTGCGACGGCCTCCTCTGAGCAGTCTCCGTCACCACCTCCTCGCCCGGACTCCCCTCCATCGTCGCCCTCGCCATCCGCGCGGGCGTCCTTGGTGCCTACTTCGCCCGGGTCTGCCGCGGCTCACACGCCGCCGGGGCCTACGTCGCCTGGCCTGCTGTCGCCTGGTCCGCCGTCGCCCGGCCCGACGTCACCCGGTCCTTCTTCGCCGGAGTCCCCTGGACCGGCCTCACCTGCTCCGGACATCCCGCCGGCCCCGGTGTTTGCTCCCCCGCGGTGTCCACACACTCGCAGCCGCAGTGGCATTGTTCGTCCCAAGGAGCGCATCGATGGCACGGTCACCTATCTTGTTGCTTGCCTGGCTCATGCTGTGGATGATCCAACCGCCGAACCACGCAGTTATCAAGCCGCTATGAGTATTCCACACTGGAGGGCTGCTATGGAACAAGAATATCATGCTCTTATGAAGAATAAGACCTGGACACTTGTTCCCCCTCCGTCTCACGTCAACATCATTGATTCGAAGTGGGTGTTCAAGGTGAAGAAACATGCAGATGGTTCCATTGAGCGCTACAAACGCGCCTCGTGGCTAAGGGCTTTAAACAGCGCCAGGGCCTGGACTACGAGGATACATTCAGCCCAGTTGTCAAGCCTACCACTATTCGACTTCTTCTGTCTCTGGCAGTTTCTCGTGGATGGTCTCTCCGCCAGCTTGATGTGCAGAACGCTTTTCTTCATGGATTGCTTGAAGAAGAGGTTTACATGCGGCAGCCACCTGGATTTGTTGATCACACTCAGCCTCATCATCTCTGTCATCTGACGAAGGCCATATATGGACTGAAGCAGGCTCCCCGTGCCTGGCATGCTCACCTGGCTTCAGCTCTACGCACTCATGGATACATTCCTTCGACGGCTGATACTTCACTGTTCTTGTTTCAGCGATCGAGTGTGACCATGTACCTCCTTGTGTATGTGGATGATATTGTCCTGGTGAGCTCATCTCCGATGGCTGCTGATGCTCTTGTGACTGCACTTGGTCGTGATTTTGCAGTTAAGGATTTGGGACAGCTGATACGTCCATTTTGCATCATGCTTTTATATTGATATTTATTGCATTATGGGCTGTTATTACATGTTATGTCACAATACTTATGCATATTCTCTCTTATTTTACAAGGTTTACATAAGGAGGGAGAATGCCGGCAACTGGAATTCTGGGCTGGAAAAGGAGCAAATATTAGAGACCTATTCTGCACAACTCCAAAAGTCCTGAAACTCCACGAAAGTTATTTTTGGAAATAATAAAAAATACTGAGTGGAAGAAATACGTCAGGGGGGCCTCCACCTGTCCACGAGGGTGGGGGCGCGCCCTACCCCTCTGGGCGCGCCCCCTGCCTCGTGGGCCCCCTGTTGGCCCTCTGGTGACCATCTTCTGCTATATGAAGTCTTTCATCCGAAGAAAAATCATAAGCAAGCTTTCGGGACGAGACTCCGCCGCCACGAGGCGGAACCTTGGCGGAACCAATCTAGGGCTCCGGCAGAGCTGTTCTGCCGGGGACACTTCCCTCCGGGAGGGGGAAATCATCGCCATCGTCATCACCAACGCTCCTCTCATCGGTACAGGGCAATCTCCATCAACATCTTCACCAGCACCATCTCCTCTCAAACCCTAGTTCATCTCTTGTATCCAATTCTTGTCTCTAAGTCTGGGATTTGTACCTATAGGTTGCTAGTAGTGTTGATTACTCCTTGTAGTTGACGCTAGTTGGTTTATTTGGTGGAAGATCATATGTTCAGATCCTTTATGCATATTAATACTCCTCTGATTATGAACATGAATATGCTTTGTGAGTAGTTACGTTTGTTCCCGAGGACATGGGAGAAGTCTCGCTATTAGTAGTCATGTGAATTTGGTATTCGTTCGATATTTTGATGAGATGTATGTTGTCTATCCTCTAGTGGTGTTATGTGAACGTCGAGTACATGACACTTCACCATTATTTGGGCCTAGAGGAAGGCATTGGGAAGTAATAAGTAGATGATGGGTTGCTAGAGTGACAGAAGCTTAAACCCTAGTTTATGCGTTGCTTCGTAAGGGGATGATTTGGATCCATATGTTTCATGCTATGGTTAGGTTTACCTTAATACTTTTGTTGTAGTTGCGGATGCTTGCAATAGAGGTTAATCATAAGTGGGATGCTTGTCCAAGTAAGAGCAGCACCCAAGCACCGATCCACCCACATATCAAATTATCAAAGTACCGAACGCGAATCATATGAACGTGATGAAAACTAGCTTGACGATAATTCCCATGTGTCCTCGGGAGCGCTTTTCTCTATATAAGAGTTTGTCCAGGCTTGTTCTTTGCTACAAAAAGGATTGGGCCACCTTGCTGCACTTTATTTACTTTTGTTACTTGTTGCTCGTTACCAATTATCTTATCACAAAACTATCTGTTACCTATAATTTCAGTGCTTGCAAAGAATACCTTGCTGAAAACTGCTTATCATTTCCTTCTACTCCTCGTTGGGTTCGACACTCTTACTTATCGAAAGGACTACGATAGATCCCCTATACTTGTGGGTCATCAACAGCTTCATTTCTTCCTGGGTATTGAGGTCGCTCATCAGTCTCGTGGCAGTTTGGCTCTCACCCAGAAGAAGTACTCTCTTGATCTCTTGCGCCGTGCTGGTATGCTCAAGTGCAAGCCATCGCCTACACCCATGTCCTCCACTGACACCCTTTCTGCTGCTGATGGTGCTCTTCTCTCTCCTGAGGATGCTACTGAGTACAGGAGTATTGTTGGTGGCCTGCAGTATCTGACGATCACGCGTCCTGATCTCTCCTTTGCGGTTAACAGGGTGTGCCAGTATCTTGATGCTCCTACTGATGTACATTGCGTCTCACTGTCTCCTTTGATCTTCACATGCGCCCCAGTTCCTCCGGAGTTCTTTCTGCATTCTCTGATGCTGATTGGGCTGGGTGTCAAGATGACAGGCGATCCACGGGGGGACATGCTGTATTCTTGGGTCCTAATCTGATCTCCTGGAGTGCACGCAAGCAAGCCACTGTTTCCCGCAGCAACACAGAAGCTGAGTACAAGTCGGTTGCCAATGCAACTGCTGAACTTATATGGATTGAGTCCCTACTTCGAGAGGTAGGAGTTGCTCAGACACATCCTTCGGTCCTTTGGTGTGACAACATCGGTGCTACGTTTCTGTCGTCAAACCCGGTGTTCCATGCACGGACTAAACACATTGAGATTGACTATCATTTTGTGAGGGAACGTGTTGCACAGAAGCTACTACAAGTCAGGTTTATCTCTTCAAAAGATCAACTTGCGGACATCTTCACCAAGCCTCTACCTTCTCCCATGTTTGAGGTCTGTAGGCGCAATCTCAACCTCCTAGATACTTCAGGAGTGAGTTGAGATTGAGGGAGGGTGTTAGACTTCGTATTGTAGCCCTACTGTGTAAACCATACCTTATTGGTATTGGACTTGTATGCCATCAATATATATATGTGATAGGCCACCCCTTTGAGGGTTGAGCCAGTTCCCCCAAAGCCTACGTTTTACATTCTGCAAGAAGCAAAATTAAATTTCACTACGACAAAATCTTGTGCCACACCGAAACGTTGCCCACCATCGACCTCCACAGCCACCAAGGCAACGCTGAAGAGAGAAGGGAGTTGCCGTCATACCCGGATCCGAAGGAGCACCTTCGCATACGATGATGCTTTTCGAGCCGATGAACTAGACCACCGCAAGCGACAGGACCGAGGCTTTGTGGCACGTCGGCTGGGGTTCTTCCCCGTGTCCGCTAGATCCCAGCGTCGTCAACTTCATCTGATGCGATCAAAGAAGAGGAACGCCGCTGGTTGCCTTCATCCACGAATCCCATTGCAAGACACCAAACACAACCAAGATGTTCGACACCAATGCCACCTGGGAGAGTGTCGTGTGCCGACCATCAAACACAAATCTCACCGGATCTGAAGACCGACGAGAAGACCGAGCCACCTGCTCCTCGATGCCACTCATTAGAGTGCCACCGAGATGAGGGAAGAGCAGAAGCAGATTATTTCGACGCGGCGCTGTCCCCACCATTGAAGCACCTCTGAAAGCAAACTATGCCTATTCAATCTTCCCACCAGAGAGAAACTACCGGGGTCCCCGCCCGCTCCCTCCGCCGGAGCGGCAGATGGAGAGGATGAGGACCCACGGTGTTGCCGGTGTCGAGAGAAGCAGGCAAGAATCGCCTCCCGATCGCTGCTTTGAAGCGGTTCCAGGAGCAGCGAACGAAGCGGTAACTCAGGACACGTTTTATCTGTAACAACGCTGACCCTTGTTTTGAACTTGTCTGTCTTTGTAAAGCGTTGTGAGACATTCTGCACACCGCAGCCATCTCTACCCGAATAAATAATTTACGTATCATTTTTTTTGTCACGTGATTGTAGTGTAATTCTAGACAACATGAAGCGTTCCATTCGCTCAACCACATCAAAGCTTGAAGCACCTGGTTCATCAAACGAACCAGAGGTAAGAGCATCTACAGCCGAGTGCCTCAAACCCTTTTCGAACGCCCGAGCGAGCCACCCGGTCACTGACCGATCATATTTTTTGACCCAAACGGACGCTTCAAACGGGCCTCAAATGCCCGAGCTGACCGGCACCCCTCATATCCAGTCCAAATATGCGGTGGATATGGGGACGCTCGGGCGCGTCCGCCACGTCCGACTGACGAAGGGGTCCCAGCCTAAAATGCCCTGAAACCCCGCGGTCTGAAACTCATCTCCTCCGTCGGACCAGTGGCGCCGCGTGGCGCAACTCCGGCCGGCCGCGTAGTGCCTAGCCCGGCTATTTAAGTCGACCAGCGGCACCGAAAACCTACCATCCATCCATACTTTCCTCCTCTTGTCCGCCGTTGCCACCACTTTCTACCCCACCCGTCCGCCTAGTAGCCATGCCCCCACGCCGTCGGGTGAGGAGCGAGCCATTCTGACGCCGGAGCGCCGGCTTGAGCTCCTTGAGCGGATCCGGGCTAGGCGCAAAGCCCGGATCGCCGCGTGGCTACCTCTGGATGCAGTGGATACAGAGGAGTTGGAGGAGGAGGACGACGACGACGAGAAGGAGGACTTTGAGGAGGAGGAGGATGTGGGGTACGCTAGCGACGGGGATCTGCAGGCATAGCAGTAGGCCATCATCGTTTCCCTCCGATCGGAGTCGGCTGCGGAAGCCAGACACTGTCGCTGACAGGAGATGGAGGCGCAGCAGGCCGTGGAGGAGGCGGAGATGCTCGTCTACATGGATGAGGTCGAACAGGAGGAGGAAGAGCCGGCGTCCGACACCATCGTCGTGGACATCTCCGACGACGAAGAGTAGCTTGGGTAGCACGTAGATGTAGTACGTAGGATTTCTTTTGCATGCTTTGTATGGATCTAGGGAATGAAATATGAGAGAGGTGGATGCAAAGTGGCTAATTTGAGGCGTGACGGGTCACTATCCGCGGACACGACTGGTCGCGCCGCGGGCATTTGAGGGGCCGGATTTGCAAAGTCCGGCTATAGATGCTCTAAAAACGATGGGCCTGGCTACCAGTCAGTCGACTGAAAGCAGTTTCGTGACAAGTCGATTCTAACTGAATTGTTGGATCAAGATCCAACGGATCCCAGATCATCTTCTCCCCCGGGCCAATGCACTGTTTATCATCTTCCTCTGACTGCCACCAATCCAGCCTAGGCCAAACCGCCAGCCTCTGCCACACGTGGCCGGTGGCGCTCCCGCGCTAGCCTAGCCGCCTCACCCCCCCCCCCAACCACGACCCACCGCGG
>NC_057796.1:242154026-242169744 GCF_018294505.1 Triticum aestivum | reverse complement strand
TAGCCCCGGTAATGACTGGTTTTTTTATCCGGTGAACTTGCACCACCGTCGTGCTGCCACCCCCACCACCTTGGCTAACGGTAGATCATGGGGAAGCTTCTCCGGCGAGCCATCGTTCTGGCTTAATAGGAATGATAGGCTACTCATATCAACAAGGAATTTCTTTTTTTCCGGGAGCCCATTCGAAAAGAACTCCAAAGTTAAGCGTGCTTGGCTTGGGGTAATTCTAGGATGGGTGACCGATCGGGAAGTAGCTCCCGGGGTGCGCATGAGTGAGGACAAAGTGCGCAGAAAAGACTAGTGCTGGTCTGTGGGGCACGCATGGGTCAGGTGCGCGGGCATGTGGCGCATGGCGCGTGTGACCTGTTGTGTGGCACACAGCGGCTGCTTCTTCCCTCCCTCGGACGCCTGTTACTTTGGCGTTTAGTTATTGTGAAAAACAATACTTTGGACACCATCACTCCGCTGTGCACGCTCTATTAATAGTCATTTGTTTTACAAGTTGATTATGCTCAACTGGCAATGTTCATAAAAACTCTAGAGTACTATTTTTTTTAGGAAACTAACAAAGTTTGACTACATAATAGTACGTATTAGTATTTTCCTTAAGAAATACACCTATGTAAAGTGAGGGAAGAGTAGGCCCAGTTATTTTTATATATTTTTTAAAACGAGACAAAAGATTTGCCTTTTTATTGATTAAAAAGAAGAGAGTTGACTGATTAATAAGTAGACAAAAATCAAGTAGACTAGTTTCACCCGCATGGAGTGCCGGGTGCTCGAGTGCATGGTCCTAGAGAAGGAATATTCGAGAGAAGATGGATGGTTCTTTTGGTGCTCTTTTGTCACTCGGTTGAGATTAGATTTTCAAAGTTAAAGTTCAATTAATGGTTGATCGTGATTTCTACAGTATCTTGGCGCGTACGGGTAGGTATGATAGAGAATTTTGTGGGTATGTGAGCTTTTCCTTTCACACTCATCTGCTATGAGCATGTGTGATCAGCTCGTGCGTCACCATTTTTGTCCACAAACAAGGTGATTAATCAGACTCTTTTTATGGGAGGCGATTAATTAGACTAGTATGACCGATCCTCTATGGCCCCTATCTATCTCTATGTCTCGAACTGGAAATAGGTAACCCGCGCCCAAATAAAAACTGAAAATAGGTTTCTGTTGCTGAGATCAACCAAAAATAGGTTTCTGGTGCAACCACCTTCACGCACAAACATTGATGATCGATGCGGCCTTTAAACATGCATGGGTGTCAGACAGGGATTGGGAAAAAGATCAGTACGTACCACAGTAATTGTACTCATAAGGTTCTTGAAAACAAATTCAGGCAGGTTGTGGTAGTATATCCATTTGATTAGGGTTGCTATGCCGGTCATACTAGCCATTTTTCCCAGAATAAGTCAGTGATTTAATATAACTTTGTACTAGTACTAATTTTATACTAGAGCAGCGATATTTATTTTGAGACAGAGGTTGTACTTTACATATAGTCTGATTTCCGTTTGAGTGTGAATTGTTAGTCAAAGGAGGGCTCTAACTGCTAAACGACAAGTGATTGGCTGGACCTAATGGGAGCAAAACACAGTACTGTACCACCACAAAGCACAAGTATATACTCTAATTCCTAAACGACAAGTAATTGGCTGAAGGAGTACTAAAACTAGTGCTGTACTAACCATATGTACTCCCTCTTTTCCGATTTATAAGGCTTATCTCAACTTTTTTGTTTTTCAATTTAGAGGGCTCATCTCCATCTCATTTTTTGTTTCCAATGCGCATTAAATATTTGCATGCAAGAATTAAAAAGGAACACACCAATGCATGTAATGTTCCTACTCATCTAGTAGTGGTCAAGCATGCATGCACTGTAATTAATCCAAATCAATGCATGAGTTTAATTTGGGTAGTTTTGTAAAGTACGAGATACATTCCTCCAATCACAAAATGCTTTGGTTGATGAGATTTAAGATTTGAGCCCTATAAACCGGAAGGGAGGGAGTATTCTTTTCTTTAGAAAAGGGGTCTCATGTGAAAAGAAGAAAGATAAATTGTTTTCCTTCTCTTTAAATCAAGCATAACCCCTTTTCATAAACCGAATAATGAAAATACTGAAGAAGAAAATAACAACAATACAACCTTCCACACCAGCAAGAGTTTAAGGATGCTAGAAAGGGAAAAGCGAGAATTCAAACGCATCACCGGGAAACCCATCGCAGATGCTCGTCATCAGAACACTATGGGTTGAAAACCCATCGTAGGAGATTAATTATCTCAGTTTTTGGCTGGTCCGCCGCACAGATCCTTACCATTTTGACAGCATTCTCTGTGAGCATCGTCGCACCTCGCTCCATAGCCCCAGGATCATTAGCCTTCGCAAGTCATGCCCAGTAATAAAAAACACACACATGTGGAGAACACCATTTCAAAAGGTGATCTAGGTAGCTTAAATCCGAAGGTTGCGCGGTAGCGGCAATTGTGCGGACCAGCCAAAACTGAGATAATTAATCTCCCTGAGACAGTTGCACGACACGGAAGTTAAAATTACTACTGACAAGGGGAGATGGTGTTTTCAGAGTCAATCGAGCACAAAACACGCAGCATTGACCAGATCCAGGTCGGGCTATAAACATTGTCTGTCTCAAAGACTAGCCACAATGGGTAGTAACATAGACTAGTAACATACCCATGTACTAGTCTATGTTACTACCTCTATAGTGGGGAGTAACATATATGTGGTTACATGGAGCACTTCATTTATTAGGCTATAGACACAACTTGCCTTGATATGTGTGATGTTACTCATACTAGTAGTAACTAGCTATGTTACCACTACTATCTCTTTCTTCATTTATTACATGCCACATCATCTATTTAACCTAGATACCTAGATATGTGTGATGTTACTATCTATATTACTCCCATTGTGGGTAGTCAAAAGAATGACGAGGTTAAAGGTAACCCGACAGATTAAAAAGGCGGCAGTGGCCGGTGCCAGTGAGTCACTGCCAAGCTGGAACAACAACCACATGCTCTCTTTTTATACACTAGTTTATTATAATCACGCACGCACATGGTTATATAATAACGGCGGAGTGGCGGCCGTGGCACATGGTCTCGTGTTAGTCAAAAAAAGCTCCCCGTCCGTGTATGACGCTGCACGCCAAGGTAGACCGTACCTGCGGTTCTACTCAGCTCGTAGCGAGATATGATCCTGCTCACTCATGATGGCGACAAGAACGCCCGCACGTGTTCTTTGAACCCAACCAGTATCTTTTTCGTGGAAAGATTTTCGGAATGATCTTGTACAGGTAGTACTAAACTTTGCAAACTTTTATTTTACCCGTGGTCGTTTAGACTTTGGAGCAAGGGCGTAGCTCTTGGTATTCTTGTGGATTTTGCTCTCCTAGACATTATTGTATAAGTGGAGTGTTTGTTGTGACTCTATAAAGAAAATAGACGTGTTTTTGTGCGAAGTAAAAATTAACAACATTTACACACAAACCACTATATTGCTCTTTGTTGAATTTTCATTTTGCTTATATTTCGGCATGCCATGAGCATTACACATGGCGTCATGTTTTCCAAAGAGGGACTAGGGATGGACCAACTTTGACGACGTAATTTATATCGCTAACTCTAAATAACATATCGTCTCTAAGAATAAGCATTTGGATTTTTAGCTAGCACGTCCGAACAAAACGGGCATCCACGAAATGTTAGAGTCGACAATAGAATTGTGGCATATGATGTGGGGCAACCACATTGATATCACGTTCCGTTTTGCCAAGATAGGAGAAATAGGTACGGTCTCATAAATAAGATGAACCACTTCTTGGTGGAATTGTGGACTTTAATGATCATTCACACACCAAACTTCAAAAATGAAATGATCAAATTTACATACGTGACACACATTTATCTCGTTCAATGGCACGTGCACAGGATAGTCATTGATCCAATTAGCCTTTGTGGGGTTGATGGTGTGTTCATGATCATGTATATGTGGTGCTCCACATCAGTGGGATTATAGATTCAAATGCTGTTTGTATCATCATGTAAAAAACTCTTGATCCAAAATCTCAAATTTCACATACGAACTATTCTGTGCATACTGGATCCAAAGCATTAGATTCGCATACGCGTTGCGAATTAAAAAGGAAAAATGCCGCAGCAAATAGTATACAATGTTGTATGTATAGCATTGCTCAATACTACTACCTCCATCACAGAATATAAGACGTTTTTACAAGCTAATATAGGTTACAAAAACGTCCTATATTATGGGACAGAGGGAGTAGGTGATACTACTCCATCCGTCCCAAAAAAATGTCTTAGATGTGTTATCGAGACATATTTTAGTAGGTACATTCGTATCAAGATAAATGTAGACAAACTTTTTGGAACAGAGATAATATGTTCCAAATTATATGACATTTTGGATATTTTGATAAGGATTACATACGGACTGAAATGAGTGAACAAGCGCTCTAAAACACGTCTATGTACACCAGATTTGGAAAAAAGTGAAGACATCTTAAAAATAGGAACGGGAAAGTACTAAATACCGTATTGTTTAGAGGAGATCGTTATGTAGACCGAATCTGAACCAAAGATACTGTAAAAAGCATCATATGACCCAAAAACAGTCCCAGGAAATCTTGAACTTGTGCTCCTTTGACTCCGAATGCCGGTAGATTCGCCGGCTACGGGAGCACTACTGCACTGCATACGTCCTGGAATCCGGGCAAGATGCACCACTGCACTGCATATCTTCTGGAATCAAGCCCAGGTCTCCTCGGCTCGGCTCAAACTCAAGCTAGGTTCTACTAAATCAGAGCGGAGCCGGATACAGCTCATCCACAGCATGACACCACCGCATAAACCACGGCTACAGTCAAACCAACCAAGCGTAGCCCCGACCCTTATCACTTCCCCGTGGGCCCGACACACACCCGACCCCACCCGTCATACGCGCACAGCTGCCGCAAGACGCGTACCGTCGTCCCCGGCTCCGCCAAAGCCTATATATACTCCCTCCCGACCCGCCTGCCGTGGTTAAAAATCCAGATCCCCCTCTCGCCTCTCGTCCTCCTCCCGGCCTCTCTCTCTCCTCGTCCTCCCGTCGAAAAATTTCCCCTTCCACACCGCGTGAGGGTTTCGTCCTCGAAACCGGCCCAGGGTCCGCCCGCGAGTGCATGGCAGTGAGCCTCCTGGCCAATGACGTGTCGGACCTCTGCATCGGCAAGCCGGCCGTGAGGTCGCTCCCGCTCTCCGCGGCCGCCGGCGACCTCGCCGCCACGGTCCGCAAGGGGCCCCGCGCCGCTGCCGCCGCCTGCATCGCCGTCGGCCCGGCGCGCGGCGCCGTGGTGGGACGCGCCGGCCTCGCCGACGTCCTCTGCCTCCTCTGCTCCTCCCCCGACGCGCTCGGGCGCCCCGCCGCCGCGCTCGACCGGCCCGTCTCCGCGCTCCTGCCCAAGGACGGCGCCGGCGAGGTCCGCCGCGTAGATCCCCGCTCCAGGTACTCCCTCGGCCCTTCCCCTCTTGTTGGCCCCGCTCGGTTAATTTACTGTGATTCCGTTACTTTTTTCGTTGAAACGTACGCGTCTTTGGTCTTTGCGGACGCCTGTTCAAGATTGGAGTTTTGCTAAAGGTCTAGGTGGGGGCAAGGCAAAGTTACAGGGCGACGCGGTTCAAGTCAAGATCTTAATTGAAAAGATTTTGTGAGGGAAAGATCATAATTTTGTTAAAAAAATAGGAATAATATTTTGATGTTGGAGATGTGCGATGTTCCTCTCCCCATTGTTGTAAAAAAAAGTTTCAGGAGGAACCATAATTTGACGATTCTTATCGAATTACGTGGAGAATTTGGCCTGCGATTGGAATATGCGTGGCGATTCGAACGAGTGGCTAGTAGTATCTGATAACGAAGAAAGGGGGGCAACTCGTGTCAAATCGTCCGACGCATCTGGGACAATCTTGTGGTGCCAATCCCCGTGTCTTCCTATGCCGATCGCGACATCCCCCATGTCTCCTTGTGAGATAGTCGACAGGCTCGGTCGCTTCCACGGAGATTTTTCTTGCCCTACATGTGGTTCAGAAATTGCGCTTTTTTGATCGAATCCTGGACAAAAAAACACAGCAACTTTTTGTTAAGGATCTTTGATGTGCGCGGCATCGGAATATGCCTACCCTTTTGTTTTTGGCGTTAGATCTAAGAAATTTTTCTTGCCCTCTACTAATAAACTATGTATATTCGATTTTGTTCAGTTTTGCTGATGCGTGTGACTGATCTTTCCTGCAGTGTCTTGGAAGCTCTTGATGAGATCTTGAGCGGCGCACAGGTGCTCGCCGTCCCGCTCCGCTCGGGCGGCCGCAAGAAGCAGCTGGGCGGCGTCGCTGGCGTGACCGGCGACTTCTGCTGGCTCACGCAGGAGGACCTCGTCCGCTACTTCCTCAACTCCATTTCCCTCTTCTACCATGTCGCCGCCCGCTCCGTCTCCTCCCTCGGCCTCGTGCGCCCCGACTTCCTGTCGGCGCGTCCCGACGAGGCAGCCCTGTCCGCCGTCCCCCTCATCCGCCGGGCCATCGCCGCAGAGACCGCGGTCGCCGTGGTCAGCACCGACGGCCACCTCGTCGGCGAGATCTCCACCGCGCACCTCGCTGCCTGCGACGAGACGGCAGCCGCGGCCATCGCCACGCTCTCGGCGGCCGACCTCATGGCATACATCGACTACTTCGGCTCGCCGCCAGAGCACATCCTGCGCGCCATCAAGACCGGGCTCAAGGCCAAGGGCCTTGACGCCATGCTTGAGCTGATGGAGGACGAGACGATGACGTCGTTCTCCCTCTCTTCCTCGTCGTCAGATGACGACACCGGCCGGCCGCACCTGAGGCGCCCGTCGTCGGGGAGCTTTGGGCGCCGGTCGACCGAGGAGCCCGTGGTGTGCAGTCCCGCGAGCTCGCTGGTGGCCGTCATGGTGCAGGCCCTCGCCCACCGCGTGAGCTACCTGTGGGTTCTCGACGAGGAGGACGACTGCCGTCTCGCCGGGATCGTCACCTTCGCCGACATCCTCAGGGTGTTTCGTGAACAGCTGCAGTGAGGCGGAGATGAAAAGAAAGGCTTGGAGTTTTTGCAGTGGACCTGAACTCCGGAGAGGATTTGCTGTTGGTAGGGCGCTGAGTTGCGTCTGCCTTGTTCGTTTCCTGTGAAATGTGATGAAGATGAACTGTTTTTAATTTGTTCTTTGTTGAAACATGTTCCCGTTTGCTCTGTTGTCTTTTTTTTTGCTTGGTGGTGCTGAACCTGAAGATTTCCTTATGCTTTGATAATAAAGCAGCATCGTCATTTGATGCTGTGGTACAATGCTGTTTCTAAGCTGACGATGTAGAGATTAGCCATCCATTTTTATTGGTGCATTTTTTGTTTTGTGAGATTCTACATAGGAAAACAAACAGTACTAGCATTTTCTGAATCATAGTAAAACTTAGTATACTCCGATAAACTGAACATCTGAACTGACACACTGGAGTGGCATCTATTTACTGCGATACTAGAATATCCCACAAGTGATGTTCATTGGATTTTTCAACTGTGGCTGGTGTCGGTCGGGTGCCGTGACCTACAGCTGCAGGCAACAGCCAAGCCTCAGAGATGGAAGTGTTGATAGATGAGGACAGGAGTGGCATGTTTCTAGCCGTGGAGACGAATGAATGTGCAGTGCCAAACTGTATATGTACAGATGTTAAACCTGGCAGTCTCATTGTGCTTGTGGCTACTGAATCTCTGAAGTTATGCTTTGCTGTCCATGCTTGCAACCGCTGACACTCGGTGATCCTTGCTGTCGGATAACTCTGGCGATGACAGCAGTAGACCGGTGTGTGTGATAGGGGCCTAGAGGGCAAGTGTTCCTCTGATTAATGTCTCAATAACAAGATTATAATCACTAGGCATAACCTTGAGAGGAGATAAACGAACAAAGAAACTGAGGAGATAACATCGAGGCTCTACCCAGTCCCAGACTCCCAGTGCTTCACCTGTTCCTTCTGTACTGTATATGTAGCCAAAAGGATTTGGCCTGCACTACCCAGCGGTGGCCCGACATAGAATTGCAGGCTTGGGGTGCCACAGTTTAAAGTTTACTCTAAACATCATCATTATCTCAACAAATGGTCTGAAAATAAACAAGTGAACGGATATTTAGTGTTAGGTACATAGTAAAATTTATTTTACGACTTTGGAGGGGGCGTCATGGCACCCACGGCACCCCCACTTGATCCCTGCTATCCAGGTCCTTTGGTAAACAGCCACGCACAGGTTTGGGAAATCAGAAACCAAGCAGCGAGCAGTCTCTAACAGTTCTTGTTGGTTGGACAATGGTCAATGTATGGTGGTTAATCCTTATAGGCAGACGCGCTTGTGACTTAACCAAATACCGCACTTTTGCTAGGAAATATGGCAAATCTTTTGCCATTTGTTTCACTTTTTTTTTACTCTCGTGCGCCTATGGATTCTGTTCTCCATCTCGTTTTTCAGGCCTGATGAGAAGTGGTGATGTTCTCTTCCTGTTTTTTGCCTAATGCAGTACCCCTGCTGTGGTCTTTCTGTTTTACGTTAGGATAACTAGCAAAAGGGCCCGTGCGTTGCAACGGGAGAAAAGAATACCCCACACTCTTAATTTATAAAAAATTGTCTATAATCTAAGTATTTGTAGCTACCACCCAAACAAAGATGGTCTTTGCCTACAAAAGCGCAAGTTCAAGATTCCACATGTCTTCTAATTAAACACAGTTTGCATGTAGATTTAATACGTACAAATAAAAGGGCAAAGAAATGGGCAAGAGACCTTCAATTTCGCCCCCAATCTTGATTTTGCTGAGATATTCATCCACAATCCGGATCAGTACTGATATGAAAGAAACGCGGATAATGCACTTTAGGATTGCACCCTAGATAGTATTTTTTTAAATGGTTAACATGTAAAATAACATCATATTCAGATTTTACATATTTTTCTAATCAAATTCCATATATAACATGTTAAATTTGGAGTTACTGTCTAGAAGATATGAGTATTTTAAAAAACATTTGATATATACTACGGGTTTAATGCCAGAAACATCAGTGGGGTTTTCTATAAAATAGCATGACGGACTAAGAATACCTATTTCTTTTATTAGTAGGTATAGATAATGGTTGCTGGTAATGTTTGCTGTTGATGTTAAAAAATAAATAATGGTTGCTGGTAATGTTCTTTCTTTTTTTGAAAAAGGAGGATTACCCCCGGTTTCTGCATCAAGAGTGATGCATGTAGCCATATTATTAAGAAAAACATCCGAAAATGTCTGCAGTCTAGTACAAGCTTGGTCGGAGCTGAAGAAAAGTGCAAATAAGTGTAAAATGCCACAACCGGCAAAAATAGGACGAGATGACTAAACACCTAACCTATTATTGGACCCCATCCAAACCGGTTGTAGATGTCCTGAGCTACCATCTCTCATCGGGTAGACCCAGTAACCAAAGGCTCCCTAACTTCCACAGGAGTGAGTAACGACCACGTATGGATCCAAGTAGTGGTCTTGTAGATAACCTGTAAAAAATTAATTCGACTCTGTCTGTTAAAAACCATATCATTTCTGCAGTTTCATATAGCCCAAAGTAATGCACATACTCCTAACCGAATATGTGTCACAATAGTTGGATCAACTCCATTTAGCCACGTCCCAAATAACGTGTGAATACTATTTGGAGGGGTAATGTTAAAGGCTATATGAACTGAATGCCATAATAGTCTAGCCAGCGGACACTCGTAATCAATTCATCTTGATCACAAAGGAAACATCGTTGATTGCCCTCCCAACTTCGCTTTGCCAAATTATCCTTAGTCAGGATCACCTACTTGTGAACAAACCACATGAAGACTTTGACTCTTAAAGGCACTTTAATTTTCCAAATATGTATAGATCTCGGAATTGGACCAGATTTAATTAGGTCTACATACATAGATTTCACTGAAAATATTTCGTTCATAGATAATCTCCGGTGAATGATATCTGGCTCATTAGAGAGGTAACGTCCATCAACCTCCGCACAAGATGTAACCAAGTGTTCCATCGGTCTCCTATTAATCCGGAACTGAATGTTTAGAGGTGTAGACTGTAATACTGTAACAACATAAGCCTCCTTCCGTTGTACAATATTATACAGGGAAATATATTGTGTTGCTAAAGGCGCCTCCCCTAGCCAAGTATCCTCTCAGAAAATAGCACTATTATCGTTTCCAATGATGAATTTTGTTCTATGGAAGAAGGCCGTTTTCACTCTCATCAACCCCTTCCATAAAGGTGAATCATTGGGTCTAACGGTAACCTGGGCCAAGATTTTAGACTCTAGGTACTTATTACGCAAAAATTGTACCCACATGCCTTCACTCTCAACAGAAAGCCTGTATAACCATTTACTGAGCAGGCATCTATTTTTTACCTCTAAATTCTCAATGCCGAGCCCACCTTGGTCCTTCGGTCTAGAAATGATATCCCATTTAGTAAGCATTTACTTTCTCTTTATTTCATCGCGTTGCCAAAAAAATTGTGTTCGATAGAAATCTAACCTTTTCCGTACCCATGCAGGTACTTGATACGTCTCCAGCGTATCTATAATTTTTTATTTTTCCATGCTATTATAGTATCAATCTTGGTTGTTTTTATGCAATTATATATCACTTTTTGGGACTAACCTATTAATCTAGTGCACAGTGCTAGTTGTTATTTTTGCTTTTCAGAAAATCAATATCAAACAGAGTCCAAACGGAGAAAAAACTTTGGATTAATTTTTTCTGGACCAGAAGGGACCCTAGAAGGCTTGGGAGAAGACTTGAAGAGCCATGAGGAAGCGACAAGCTCGGGAGGCGCACCCTCCAGGCTTGTGGGCCCCTTGTGGCACCTCTTGACCTAATTCCACCTCTATAAATTCCCAAATATTCCTAATACATCAGAGAGCCACCCAAAAATACTTTTCCGCCACCGCAAGTTTCTGTTCTTCCATGATCCCATCTGGAGGCTTTTTTCGGCACTCTGCCGGAGGGGTAATCGATCAGGGAGGGCCTCTACATCAACCTTCCTGCCCTTCCGATGATGTGTGAGTAGTTTACCACAAACCTACGGGTCCATAGCTAGTAGCTAGATGGCTTCTTCTCTCTTTGATCTTCAATATATACATTGTTCTCCTCGATGTTCTTGGAGATCTATTCGATGTAACCTTCTTTTGCGGTGTGTTTGTTGGGATCCGATGAATTGTGGGTTTATGATTAGATTATTCATGAATATTAATTGAGTCTTCTCTGAATTCTTTTATGCATGATTATTATAGCTTTGTATTTCTCTTCGATCTATCCGTTTGGTTTGGCCAACTAGATTGATTGATCTTGCAATGGGAGAGGTGCTTTATAATGGTTTCAATTTTGCGGTGCTCAATCCTAGTGACAGAAGGGGACATGACACGTATTTGTATTGTTGCCATTAAGGGGAAAACGACGGGGTTTATTCATATTGCTTGGGTTTACTTTGTCTACATGTCATCTTACTTAAGGCGTTACTCCATTTTTTATGAACTTAATACCCTAAATGCATGCTGGATAGCGGTCAATGGGTGGAGTAATAGTAGTAGATGCAGGCAGGAGTCGGTCTACTTGTCTCGGACGTGATGCTTATATACATGATCATTGCCTTGAATATCGTCATAACTATGTGCTTTTCTATCAATTACCCAACGATAATTTGTCTACCCATCGTATGCTTTTTGTTCGAGAGAGAAGCCTCTAGTGAAAACTATGGCCCCCGGATCTACCTTTATCATACATTAAATCCAAAAATACCTTACTGCAATTTATTTACCATTATTATATTGTGTGTTTTATTTTATGTATCTATCACTATCAGATTTGATCCTTGCAAACAACCACCAAGGGGATTCACAACCCCCTTGACCGCGTTGGGTGCAAGTATTTGCTCTTTTGTTTGTAGGTGCTGCTAACGAGGTTTCGCGTGGTTCTCCTAATGGATTGATAACCTTAGTTCTTAACCGAGGGAAGTACTTATCTGTACTGTACTGCATCATCCTCTCCTCTTTGGGGAAATCCCAACATAGCACACAAGTAGCAGTACTTCAAAGAAAGACAAAAGGAACATCGGGATACTCGTGAGTATTGATTTTATCAGTACCAGCCGGCCCCCATAAGACATAAGGTTACCCTTCCAACAACTTAGTTTTTTTTCAAATCGATCTTTATTCCACTTCCATTCCTTATTAGAGGGCATGCGATGGTGAATTGGTATGTCCAGATAACTAAACGGTAGGGTACCCAGTTCACATCCGAACAATTGTCTATAAGCTTCTTGTTCCTCCTTGGCTCTCCCAAAACAGAACAATTCACTTTTGTTAGAATTAATCTTCAAACCCGACAATTGTTCGAACAGGCATAACACGAGCTTCATATTTCTGGCCTTTTCCATGTCATGTTCCATGATAATGATAGTATCATCCACGTATTGTAGTATGGACACCCCACCATCCACAAGATGTGGTACTAGTTCTCCTACTTGTCCGTCCTCCTTAGCTCTACCTATGAGAATTGCCAACATGTCTACCACTATGTTGAACAATATAGGTGACATGGGGTCCCCCTGTCTTAGACCCTTTTGAGTCTGGAAGTAGTGACCTATGTCATAGTTACTTTAATCCCGATGCTACATTTTTGTACAAAAGAATTGACCTGATTCCTCCATGAATCATCGAATCCCTTCAAGACCACCCCATCATAGTTTGGCTTGGTGGAGAAACGACCATTTAACCTTATCATATGCTTTTTCGAAATCCACCTTGAAGACCACCCCATCTAGTTTCTTTGAGTGGATCTCGTGTAGTGTTTCATGTAGGACAACCACACCCTCTAGTACGTTTCTGCCCGACATGAAAGCCGTCTGAGTTGGTTGCACCACACTATGTGCAATCCGCGTCAATCGGTTGGATCAACTTTTGTAAAAAATTTAAATATCACATTGAGCAGACATATCGGTCTGAACTGCTCAATATGCACTGCCTCCACCTTGTTTGGCAACAACGTTATTGTTCCAAAGTTTAGGTGGAATAGCCATAGTTGGCCATTAAACAAGTCATGGAACATTGGCACGAGGCACCCTTAATAATATGCCAATATTTCTTATATAATTCAGCTGGGAAGCCATCTGGGCCAGGTGCCTTATTATTCTTCATCTGTGACATGGCCTCAAACACCTCTTTCTCCATGAATGGCACAGATAAAATCTCATTCTTGTCTATCCCGAGGCGAGGAATATCCCCTACCATGTGTTCATTAAGAGACACAAAATTGTCCTTAGGAGCACCAAAAAGCTGTTTATAGTAGTTAGAGATGTACAATTTTAGGTTCTCATGTCCTACGATTGTACCCTCATCCCGTTCTAGCTAGAAGATTTTCTTCTTCCCGTGTTTTCCATCTGCAATCAAATTAAAGAACTGAGTATTGTCATCACCTTTGGACGACCTGCCTCACTTTATCTCTAAGTGCCAATTTCATCTCTTCTTCTCTAAGAAGCGCTCGTAATTTCTGCTCAGCCTCCATCTTAGATGCCTGTTCGTCTGCATCTAGTAAGACAGATTTTGCCTTTAGGCCGAGTTCATTTATAAGGTGCATAAGCCTATCTTTTTCCACCTTATAAATTCCGCTTTCATTCTTAGCCCAGCCCCTCGGGAATTGCCACAAATGCCTAATCTTATTTTGCCATCGCTCAACATTAGACCTCCCTCCTATGACCTTAGACCATTCCCGGGATAATAGATTAATGAAGCCCCCTCTCTGAAACCATGCTAGTTATAAAGAGAAGACATTCTTGTTTCCCACATGGGTCGCCCCCCAGAGTCAACAAGCAATGGAGTGTGGTCCGAAATGCCCCTATGTAGGGCTTGCACCATCACCAAAGGAAACTTCTGCTCCCACTGAAAGCTGGTGAGAACTCGATCCAACTTCTCATATGTTGGATTCTGCAATGTGTTCACCCAGGAGAACTGTCTGCATATGAGCTCTATCTCCCTCAGGTGCATACTTTCGATAATAGTATTAAACATGAATGACCATTTGCCATCAAAGTTATCATTATTTTTTCTTCTCTCCGTCTGATGATGTTAAAATCACCTCCAACCAAGATAGGGAGCCTCTCGTCCCCGCAGATCCGCACAAGTCGACAAGGAAACCTGAGTTCTGGTTGAGCGGCCCCATACACAGAAACTAGCGCCCATCGAAACCCATCAATTTTCGAGCGCATCCTGAATTTGCCGGCGAAGTCCCCAAGCACAACATTGAGAGCTTCTAGCGTCTCGCACTTGACCGCAAGTAAAATCGAGTCGGACCTTCCTCTTGGGGGTATACAGTGCCAATCAAAATCAGCACCACCAGATATGGTGTTAAGAAATTGTGATGTAAAATTATCCCTACCCCTCTCAATTAAGGCAATAAAGTCCAACTTATGTCCCACAGATGCTTCCGCAAGGAATCTTCTTTTAGACAAGTCCACCAGACCTCTACTATTCCAAAAGATTCCTCTCATTTTTCATCATGAAATTTTTGTTCAAACAGTATTCTCGCGCTTCTACGCACGACAGATGTAGGATACACTACTGCAGGTTGCTGCTAACGCGACACTGCAATCAGAGACCCTTTAACGAAACTATGTGTGATGCATTAATCGCAAATGGTGATGTAAAAAACCCGTCAAAAAAGATGCAAAACATTTGCGATGAGTGATACATCAAACACGGTTCAGATTTTAGTTGCGTGTGCGATGAGGGGCATACGGTTGATCTGTATGAACTGTTTGCGATGAGACAGAACAACAGAAACATGCAGCCAGATCAAGGTGTGTGCGATATACGGCAGACAGTTCACTCCGATGAACCGTTTGCGATGATTGAGGTGAACACAAATGATCCGGCGTAACAAGATGTGTGTGATACCGGCAAACAAGCCGGTAATCAGAATTGTGTGCGATCATTATAGACATCCATACGGTCTTTTTTTTGTGAATTGTGTGCTCGTCAGGGCACATAGTTCAACAAACCATCCTGTGGGCGATAATGTAGAAGATCTCTGTCGAATACATATTACTAACCGTCTGCGATGAGATTGACAGGATAAACAGAGATATATACAGTCTGCTTAATTTAGTCCTTGTTGTTGTTGTTGTTGTTGGATGGCCCCGCAACATCGTCTTAGCGAGGACGCTTCTTGCCGCTGACCGTTGGCTTTTCATCACCGCCACCGTTGTCATCGTCGTTGCTGTCGTCATCCTCCTCCTCCTCGTTCGACCATTCCTCCTCCTCATCATCGTCGTCCTCTTCTTCGTCCTCCGACAGCTCCTCGTCTGTCTGGTTGTCGTCTGACGACTCCGGAGGCGGCGTCCCTTCCATGAACCGGATATAATCGAGGTTCGGGCTCGATGCCAGACTCATGGAAGACGAGCGGGATGATTCCGATGTTGACCTATCATCGGGCGCGAGACTGCTGGTTGAACTGTCGTCCTTGCTGTCGCTCAACATGGCTGCAGAGTGTGTGCCAGTGTGTAGCGTGGCCTGCATGGGATGATGAAGATGGCGAACACTTAAGCGGGGTATGCAGAGAAGAGGAACTGCCAATTGAAG
>NC_057796.1:242152676-242153778 GCF_018294505.1 Triticum aestivum | reverse complement strand
GGGTTGACGTATTATCTAACCGCTGATATAATCAACCATAATTATTTGTACCCAGTCGCTCCAAATTCCCGGGGTTGCGCAGGACTCCTATTGGCTATTTGGCTAGTTTCCTTTTTCAGGACAAAAACAAGGAACGAGTTTTAGGATTATGCACCGGTACCGGTACGAACGGAGTAGGACAGTTGGCAAGCAATACATTGAGCTCTTCTTATTGATAAAACCAGTAATAGTCAAACTAGAAAGGAAAAGAAAAAAGACAAAGAAAAATATCTGCACGAATCTTCGCGTAACATCAATGGCATAGGACCTAGATGTGCATTACTTAGAGCACATCTATATGTGCTTTAGCAATACTGTCAAACAAAACTGTAACGCCCCGGATTCGATGCGCCAGGTGTCTTCCAGTTATTCGCCATCATTGCCATGTCTTTTGCTTGCGTGTTGCATTTTGCCATGTCGTCATCTGCATTTCATCTGCATGTTTTTCAAAACTTGCATCCGGTCCTTTTCCCCGTTGTCCGTTTCGCGATCCGATACTCTCGCGCGCGCCCGTCGCCCCTCTGTTTTCTTTTCGTGAGCGGGAGAAAAACGTTCTCGGAATGGTCCGAGATTTTCCGAGTGGCCTTGGTATAGCACCAGTAGACCGCCCGTCAAATTTCGTTCCATTTGGAGGTCGTTTGATACCCCAACGGTTAACCGCGTAGCCCGAAGCCCCCTTCTCTTTGCAGCCTAGCACCCCTTCACCACAGCCCACTAGCCCATCCAAACCCCCTCCATGCTCTCGGTCGTTCGATCACGATCGTGTGGGCGAAAACCGCACCTCATTTGGACTCTCCTAGCTCCCTCTGCCTATTTAAACATCCCCTCCCCCGAATTTTCGGATCAAATCCTACCCTAACCCTAGCTTCTTCCTCCTCCCGCAGTCAGACTTGTCCACCCGCGCCGGACGTGTCCGCCGGCACGTCGCCCAGCCAATCCTGTGGCGCCACATCATCTCCGCCGCCTCCCGCACCAATCCCCGCCGGCCACGTCGCACCCTGGCCTCCCCCCGCAGCCGCCGGCCTGCGGAGCCCGTCGTGGGCCCGCGCAGGCCCGATCCGCC